>NC_092702.1:18983799-19256299 GCF_964275005.1 Diadema setosum
GTATGTGTAGCTACGAATTGTAAACACTTGAATTGCATGCACATATTGCAGTAATTGCTAAACTGTATACACACACACGCGCACATTCAGTATGGGAGAAATGTCAGGTATCACACCACCCTCCATGGATTGGGAGACGAAAGATCCTCCCAACGCGTTTCGCAGTTTCAGACATTACTGCGAGCTGATATTTCAAGGACCCTTGAACAAAAAGACAGACCAAGAGAAAATCACATACATCCTTCTCTGGCTTGGACAAGAAGGTATCCGAATCTACAAGTCATGGAGCAAAGAAATGAAAAAACCGAACGAGCTGTTTGAGGCATTCTCAAAGCATTTCGAACCGAAGAGCAACTTCCGGTTGGCCAGATTCCAGTTGCAGAAGCTGAAACAGGAGCCAGATGAAAGCATTGACAATTTTCTGGCTAGATGTCGCACATTGGCACAGAGGTGTCAGTTCAAGGAAGGGGAAATGGACGATAGATTGATTGAGCAACTCATCATTGGTGCAAGCAACAGGAAAGTACAAGAGATACTACTGGGCAAAGATGATACGCTCACACTAGATGCAGCTCTTGACGTTGCAAGAACTCAGGAAGCTACACGTTTGGATATGAAGTCACTGAATGAGAAATCTCTCAACCTTGATGTCGTTAGGAAGAAAGGCCACTTCCAAAGACAAAATGGACCGACACCAGAAAAAAAGAAGTGCCATTTTTGTGGACTGTCACATCCACCGAGGAAGTGTCCAGCATATGGAACCAAATGCAAACGCTGCGGCAAACTCAATCACTGGGAAGCCTGTTGCAGATCGAAGCAAAGTGGACAAAAGCAGAAAGCCAAGAGAGGAGGCTCCTACACAAGTAAAGCTCACAAGAATGCAGTGCACGAACTGCAAGAGGAAACAGCACCTGTTGACGAGTTTGAAAACCTGAAGTTTGAGACCATCACTATCGACTATGTCAAGAACAATGAAATGTTTGCTGAGATCAAGGTGGATCTCGGAAACAGAAAGGGGACATTGAAGGCTAAGGCAGACACCGGAGCCCAAGGCAACATTTTACCCCTACGAATATACAGACAGATGCACCCAAACAATATCGACGCCAAAGGGAACCCAGTCAAGGACACACTGAAAAAGTGTCAGACCATCATCACCGGATATAACAAGAATGTTATCCCTCATCTAGGTGTACACACGATGAACTGTCGGTATAGAGATCGGGAAACTGCTTCCGACTTTTACGTTGTCGACACTGACGGCCCTGCAATCCTTGGCTTGCCCTTGTGTACTGAGCTCCAACTTATAATCATAAACTGTGGAATGGAGCAACAGCTGAGTTGTCCCATCCAGAACGAGGAGCACTTGAGAAGTTTGTACCCAGACCGGTTTGAAGGAATCGGTAACTTCAAAGGCGAGCATCACATAGTCATCGATAAGGAGGTACCCCCAGTCGTCCACCCTCCGAGACGGTGCCCCATTAACATCAAAGACGACATCCAGACTGAGATTGACCAGATGGTTGAGCTAGGCGTGATTACACAGGTACAGGAACCGACCGATTGGGTGTCAAGTCTCGTGTATGTCCAAAAGCCTAACGGAAAGTGGCGGATTTGTCTGGATCCAAGAGATTTGAACAAGGCAATAAAGAGAAGCCACACCTCAATGCCAACCATCGATGAAACCAGACATAGGTTCGAAGGAGCAACAGTGTTCTCCACCTTGGATGCTAAACATGGGTATTGGTCAGTCAAACTTGACGAAGAATCAAGCCGACTCACAACGTTCAACAGCCCCTTTGGGAGATATCGGTTCAAGAGACTCCCTTTTGGACTCTGCACATCCCAGGATGTATTCCAGACGAAGATGAACCAAATCCTAGAAGGGTGCTCAGGAGTAATCTGCATGGCAGATGACATTGCTGTGGTAGGAAAAACTGTAGAAGAGCATGATGCCAACCTACACAACTTGATGCGAGTAGCCAGTAAACATGGACTTGTGTTCAACTGGAACAAGTGTAGGATCAAGCAGGAGAGCATTCGATTCTACGGCTTAGTGTTCGACAAACACGGCGCTCACCCCGACCCTCAGAGAGTAGAAGCAGTGCAAGCTATCCAAGCTCCTACATCTCAGAGAGAGCTACAAGAGTTCCTAGGAATAGTGACCTACATGTCGCCCTTCATTCCTAACCTGTCAAGTCTGACAGCACCGCTACGAGACCTGCTAAAGAAGGACACAACATTTGCATGGTCACCTTCGCACCAGATGGTATTCGAGAAGACCAAGGCTGCAATATGCCAAGATGTCACCTTAGCATACTTCGACCCAAAGAAGGAAGTAGTGCTCGAGGTTGATGCTTCTTCAAGAGGTCTTGGAGCAGCACTCACGCAGCATGGCCGACCTATAGCATTTGCATCCAAGTCACTGACAGACACAGAACAACGCTATGCAAACATAGAAAGAGAGATGTTGGCGGTGGTCTACGCTTGTGAAAAGTTTCACAGCTACGTATGTGGAAGACGTTTCACCGTCCTTTCCGACCATAAACCTCTTGAGATGATAACACTGAAGAATCTCGGAGCAGCACCCCCAAGACTGCAGAGATTACTCCTCCGACTGCAAGGATACGATATGGTAGTCAGGTACAAGCCAGGCAAGGACATGCTCCTCTCTGACGCCATGTCCAGACTACATCCACTTCCAGACGAAAGAACAGAAGAGCCACTCCAGGTCAACTTTGTAATGTTCTCAGACCAGAAGTTGACAGAGATACGTCAAGCCACATCGCAAGATCCAGAGCTTTGTGCTCTCCGAGACGAAATCATCCAAGGATGGCCTGATGAAAGACGTGAATTGAGTCAGAACCTTCGAAAGTACTGGCCATATAGAGACGAATTATCCGTCGAAAATGGTGTACTGCTCAAGGGATCCAGATTGATCATCCCGGCAGGATTGAGAGCAGAATACCTGACCAAAATACACGAGGCCCATCAAGGAGTCACCAAGTGTCAGCTGCGGGCAAAATCCTGCATTTTCTGGAATGGAATCAACAAGGACATCGAAGAACTAGTTGGCAAGTGTCCAATCTGCCAGAAATACGGCAACGCACAACCAGCTGAACCCCTCAGGCCTCACGAGATACCGTCAAGGCCTTGGCAAGTTGTTGCAACCGACATCTTCATGCTTGAAGGAACAGAATACCTGCTGATAGCAGACATGTACTCCAAGTACCCTGTAGTACGGAAGATGCCAAACCATCCAACAAGCACAGCTGTCATCAATGCCCTGAAAGAGGTGTTCTCGGAACAAGGAACCCCTGAAAAGCTCGTTAGCGACAACGGCCCTCAGTTTAGCAGCGCACAGTTCCAGACGTTTAAGGATGAATGGAGCTTTATCCATGTGACGTCAAGCCCTAGATACCCCCAATCAAACGGGTACATAGAACGCCAGGTACAGACTGTGAAAGCTGCCATGAAAAAGGCAAAGGACGGGCATGTGGACCCAAACATAGCCCTCCAGTGCCTTAGAGCAACCCCAATAGATGCACACCTACCATCACCTGCTGAGCTGATGTTTGGCAGAAAAATTCGCACAAACCTCCCCGTCCACATTCGTAATCAAGACCCCAGGAGAGATGAGGTGAACCAACGCTTGATGGAGAGACAGGAGAGGCAGAAAGCAGACTTTGACAAAAATACCAAGCCACTCCCACCACTTTCCACGGGACAAAGCGTCCGCGTTCAAAACCAAGAAACCGGGAAGTGGGAAGAAGGCCGCATCGTCCACAAGCGGTCTGAGCCTAGATCATACGATGTAGATACCCATAGTGGTCACGTCCTCCGCAGAAACCGGCGACACATCCGTCAAACTCGAGAGACCTACAAACAACCCCAACCATATTCAGACGCAGACAAGTATGAGTATAGCACTCCTCATAGGCAAAACACAAATGCAGACAAACCAAAACACCAGGACAACACAGACACCAACACTCAGTACATTACACGGTATGGACGCCAAGTTCACAAACCAAAAAGATACCGTGACTCTGCGTGAAATGTACATAAGTACATACCTTAACACCGAAGTAGATGAAATAGTGTTAAGAAGTAGTTAGTGAACAGCAAGAAGTGTTCAGCGTATGATGAATATAGGTTGTTGTTGTTTTTTTTAAGGATAAGATGGTATCAGATGAGTATACATGTATGCACTGTATGGGTATGCTCAGTGTTAATTAATTTCGGATAAGAATACAAAAGTAGTCAATACATAAGATGACAGGAAACGTATTTTGAATCAAGGTTTATGTCAAATATATCTGTTTGGAAAGCATAGCCACACTTAAGCAAGTGTTGTCAGAATGAACATTCCTTTTTTTTTAGAAAGAAAGGGGGTTGTAGCATGATACCACTAGGTTCATTGGTGTTATATTTCATGCGCTCATGAGCATCATGAGTTATTGTTGCAGTTCATCAACATAATAAAATAGCAGTAACCATGCTGCCTATTGTTCTCAAGATTCGCCTCCTAAAATGACTGATTTGTAATTTGGACTATCCGTAGAACATAACAGTTGGTTGTTTCCATTTCATGTGAAAAAAAAAGACAAATTAATGCAGATTGGTGTGTAGGTCAAAGGGATAAGCCTATATTTGGAGGCTATGAAATCGTCATCCTCTCTCCTTTACGACTCATCACTGTTTCGTGAAAATAAAGTGAAAGTTTCCACATCTCATGACTATCCTTGTCCAGACAAAAGCGCTGCCATTCTATTGAGGTGATTTTGCTCAATCCATTAAAGAAAGCTTACACACAAGCGCGCCGGAACACTTCTGGTTTTGGGGGGGCAAAATGTCAACGGGGGCACATTTATGTGCGATGTGAGATCCTCGGCGCGGGAGCGGAGCGAGTGAGGGGGGGGGGGGTGGAAAGGGGGATTCCCCCCCCCCCCCCCCCCACTGTAGGGAGCTTTTGTAAACAGGGTACAAAAGTCGCGTTTATAGACCATTTAAAAGCAAATTTCTGAGGAATTAAACATAGTGAAATATAATCAGTGCGAAGGACTATGATTATTACATACGGGAGTACATAATAATGTGATGGTGTGAGATCCTCGGCGAGGGAGCGAAGCGACCGAGCGGGGGGAGGGTGCGGGAGGGGGGATACCCCCTCTCACGGTAGGGACTTTTTGTAAAAACAGAGTATAAGAGTCGCGTTTATAGAGAATTTAAAGTAAATTTCTAGGGAATTAACATATTGAAAAAATCAGTTGGAAGGACTATGATCATAACATACGGGAGTACATTAATAATGTGATGGTGCGAGATCCTCGGCGAGGGAGCGAAGCGACCGAGCGGGGGGAGGGTGTGGGAGGGAGGATACCCCCTCCCACGGTAGGGACTTTTTGTGAAAACAGAGTATAAGAGTCGCGTTTATAGAGAATTTAAAGTAAATTTCTAGGGAATTAACATATTGAAAAAAAAAAATCAGTTGGAAGGACTATGATCTTAACATACGGGGGTTTGTGATGGTGTGAGATCCTCGTCGAGGGAGCGAAGCGACCGAGCGGGGGAGGATGTGGGAGGAGGATACCCCCTCCCACGGTAGGGACTTTTTGTAAAAACAGAGTATAAAAGTCGCTTTTATAGAGCATTTTAAATTAAATTTCTGAGGAATTAAACATAGTAAAAGAAATCACTGCGAAGGACTATGATAACTTATGAAAACTTTTCATTTTACTATAAGTACGGGCAGAACGAGCGAGCCACTTTCACTTTGCAATTTATCTGAAATGTACTCATTAAAAGCTTAAACGTGATCGCATCCTTCGAACAATGAAAAATATTCTTATACTGCTAGAAAACAAAGAAGAAAATGAAAAATGTAAGGTTTACTAAAGGTATGTTTCAGCGGGCACACTCGAGGACACGAGGCTACCATCTATACACTAAATTTACTCATAAGTTCCTATTAGCGTATAGATCCAATACTGTATGTTGTTAGTGTATTATAATTTTTGCATTTTCAGTCATGAAATTACTACATTTAGACAAGAAATATGCCTTTATTGTTCATTTTGGTCTTTAAATCAGTGATTAATTATTTGTTACAGGGGGCACTTTGGGGGGGCAAAAACTCGTTTTGCCCCCCCCAACATTTTGTTTGGGGGGGGGGGGGGGGCAAGTGCCACCCCTGCCCCCCCCCCCCCCCCCCCGCTTCCGGCGCCCATGCTTACACATAATATCATGGTACGCGCAAGTTTCCTCCTTCCCATTGACTCCTGTTGTTTGTGCTGCCTACGTCTTTGTTTTCCCCCAACGTTGGGCATGAGAGCCAGTGTGTGCTTGCTTCCGTTACTTACTTTTTTTTTTATTGCGAGTTCAATCTTTTGAGTGGCCAACGTCTCTACAAGCGTGTCTTTTACGTGGGCTTCTCTTTTCCAATAATACAATTATTTGGAACAAATAGTTTCATAATTATAATTGTGTTTGTTTATATATTGTTGTAATTCATTGTTTGTTTGTTTTCCTCTCAATTGTGTCCGAAAACAAAATGTGATATTGGAAATAATGATATTTGATTTGAACTTTAAAATGAAATTGATTGAATTACTCTCTGTAAAAACAGTCTTGCGTCATGTGTGTACACTCCTGGCATGTTTTATAAAGTGGATAAATATTCTCATTTTTTTGTGCTTTGGTTATGACAGGCAAGAACTGCAGTGCTAAGCCATGCGTTAACGTTGATAGATTACCATGCATCTTGTTGGGTTTGGTTACCATGGGTACAACAACAACACCATCAACAACAACAACAACAACAAAACAATCACACTCACGCAATCACACGATCGTTGACATTGAAAAAAGTATTACAATAATCTATATGAACAGTCTCATTAAATAATCATAATTGTTCTGCTCAGATGCAGATTAAGGTGACTTGCGAGATGAGCACTTGGTGCCAATTGCCTATCCTGTCATTCTCCCATTCAGTTCTATTGTGGCGCAATATATATGTTTTTTTGAATTCGTTTGGTACAATCAACCACTTGATAGCTGATGAATTGCACAAAAATCGTAGATTAGGTGAAAAATGGGCCTTGGTGGGCACCAGTGTCACCCAATCTACTTCAAAAGCGAAAGTAAATAGAAACATGGGGGAAAAGTATGAAAAATAACTCATGAACAATTGTTCGCCTCCTAGCTGGTGTAGCTCTGCCTAAATAGGCAAACAGCTGTTAGTACGAAAAGTATTGTCACCTGTAGGGCCTATATATAACAAATTCATACGGACTTTTTATTCTGTAGAAGTTATAGTCTTACCATAATTTAGTGATAGACGTATCGATTGTTGATGGGTAAAATCGGTTTGATGCAGACAAGATTTATCGTATTTGTTTTCGATGGGCATACCGACTTTACTTTCGACTTGACCTTGACACTGCCAGGTATGTCTAAATATTCTTGTTGCTGAATAAGTCTCTGATTAGGGAACTTTAGACTTTCGCTACGCGGACGTTCAGAGGAAAACAAAGACTGTTCTGCGCATGCCCAAAATCGCTTATCAAAATAAGTCTGTTTACTGTATATACTATATCTCGTCTGAGTTTTCACTATGCGTTCTGGGCTATTTCTGCGTCCGTTCAATTCACGTCGCACGTCGCAGACATCTTATTCTAGTTGAAGCACCCTAATCATAGGGAGACAGGAGAACGGCCAATGCTACCGTCGTCTTAAACGTCCGCGTCGTAAATCTAAAAAAGATGAAACTCAGGAAGCATTATTTTCTCAAAGGCATCTGAAACGGAAGGAAGTGACCTTCACCGCTACAGCTAGTGGACCGTGTGTGGACCTTGATAACAATGCCATTCGTGATTTCATTACAATGATTAGCACTTCGGATAATAAATTCATCAATCCAGATGCTACAACTGTGACGTCTCGAATTCCCTTGAATGTGAGTAAACGTGATTCGTTGCTTCGTGTAATAGTATTCGTACTGCGTAATTAAACAGTACCGGTGATACTCTAAAAATTTTCACGTGTAATGCCTCGTGGTGTGAAAATTCCGTCGCGTGTTTGTGTCCTGGGGTTGATTTTAGCTCTTTAAGGGGCCTACTAGTATCTCACCGGGGGAGACGTCGCGACGCGAAAATCGCGGCTCACGCCACGCGGAATACCAAAAGACGTCGCGGAGACGTCCCTGCAACCAACGAGAGTCGCCACCAGGTCGTCACCCCGAAGTTTCTAAGCCAAGATACCCACTTTAAACTTCCATGATCTGATCACAAAATGATCTGCTCGCAAACTTTGTAAAAGTTTGCTAGAATTTCGCAGACATTCATATGATAAAAAAAGTGAATTAGTAAATTCGTTAGGCCTCAGTCACTTATAAACACGGATCCTCAAGGATCTACACGATGTTCCGGGGAGTTCCAGTATGGTTTCGACCTCGATGGAGCGTCGACGAGCGTTGATAATATGACTGTACACACGGTATCAACACGGCAGCTACACGGATAAGGCCGGAAGAGCGCGGCGTCTACACGGACCAACACGGCATCTACACGGATCAACGCGGCAGCTACACGGCAGCCACAGACCATCCCGGATTGCTCTGCCAACACGGCAGTCCCCGGATGACGCCAGATGTTTTTGACCTCCAAAAGTTGCCGTGTTGGCCTCCGGGATGTCCAAGGATGCCCAAGGCGTCAACACGAATCTCTCCCCGGATCAGATCCGGGGTGATCCGGCATGTCTATGTGACTGGGTCTAATGGAGAAAAGTTATCTTTCCTTGTTTTTTTTAATGCCTATAGGAATTTGTCTGTTCGTTTGATTTGCTTTGTCAGTCTTGTGTAAATTATTAATGTTATATTCATAGACCATAAAGCAACACATCGACTGGAGATATGATTTCTTAATGATACATGATTACTTATATAGAATAGATGCAAGCCTACAGAGAAAAAGGAGTTCCTCGTAATCTTTGTGAAAATCAGATTGATCTATTGAGTCATGCCTGAGTGAGCACACATCAATGATAAAATGGTTAGTTTTCAAAAGTCACAAGAGTCAGTTGGGGATCCTTGAAACATGTTAAACATTAATTAGTGCTAAGATAAACAAAATGTCAGTAATAAAAGCATAATTATGTTTTCATGCATTATTAACACTACAGTACGTTTTATCACATCTCGCTTCGTCTGTAAGGGTTGCTTAATCAACCACGACAAAACGATTTCCTCTTATGTTTACACAATATAGGCTCTAATATGTCTGTTACATTACATCTGATGTCAATTATTTCTGTAAACTAAATGGATCTTGGAATTTTAGGAGTGTTGAACATACGTAATTTTCCTAGTAAAGCGCCCACTAAACTTTAAAAAAGCGCAGTCTCAGGATACGAGTGAGAATGTTAAAACCACAGAAACTCTTGAACATACACTAGAATCAAAATTTGTCGAAATCTGTTTTTTTTACAGACCTCCACGACTCTTATGACTTTTTCAAAAGTGACCGTTTTGTCCGATGTGAACTCACTGCTAAGTCATGCATGACTCACCAAATCATTCTTATATTCACTCAGCAGTTTGTCAATAAAATAATGTTGAATCTCCTCTACAATATTATTTGTAGTAAAAACAGCCTTACATGTCATTCAGATATGACTTCTCTTTGATTAGGGAAAACTTTAATACTTCTTTTGTAGTATATCTTACTGGTGGGAGATTCTGAACACTACAAGCCGTCCATCTCTCTAAAAACATTCGACTGAAAATATTCACTCTTAAAGGAGTGAATACAAAAAAGAGTGAGTTTAGAGTGAAATTGGAGTGAATTTTGAGTGCAAATGTTCATTTTCACTCATTTTGGAGTGACCTCAGGGATCACTCGAAGATTTTGGAGTGATCCCTGAGGTCACTCTAAAACGAGTGAAGATGAACATTTTCACTCCAACGGACGTGTCACTCCAAATTCACTCTAAATTCACTCTTTTTGGTATTCACTCCTTTAAGAGTGAATATTCTCACTCGATTTTTTTGAGAGAGATTGGTGGTTATCTCATATCATGACATCATCTTTAATTATTCAAAAAATTCATTCAATTTGAAGACCCCTGACCGTCAAACATGAGATCAACCTTCGGAATATTTTTAATGAAGTATATCCTCAATAACAAGAGGCACTGAGCATCTAGCTCTCTTTTTAATTACGTGAAAGCTTTTCGCATGGGCGATTACGCTATGAAAGCAGAGAATAATTTGCTCTTTATAACCATGACAGGTGTGGTTTGATGGGTCGGTGAATGTTGAGAACTGCCGGGGTCTGAGTGAAATTCATGAATAAATCCCGAATGAAATCTCAGCCACTTTCATTCTTTTCAGTGACCATCGAACACACGGAACCTCTTTTGAGACCGGAAAAAAAAAAATAACTCCGAGTTGAAACTTGCGAATCAGAGAATCGGTTGAGATCACGAGGGGTGATATTCATGCCAGCATGGAAGGCGTATTGAGTTCATGTCTTCACCTCTTCTGCTTCGGTCACGGTAATAAGATCGTTAATATGAAAGATGTTGTCATTGTTTCCGTACTCGCTGAAAGGGGTAATAAATTTGAAAACAAATAAAAATAATGTCTGTTCTTAATAATAATAATAACAATTATTATCATTATTATCATTACTATTATTATTATCATTATCATCATTATCATTATCATTATCATTACTATTATTATTATCATTATTGTTATTATCATCATAATCATCATTATATTGCTGTGGTCATTGTGTTGTTGTCGTTGTTATCATTATCTTATTTAACCAGGATATCAGATGCCTCTTTAGGGGGTCATCACACGCAAGCGCGCCGGAACACTTCTGTTTTTTTTGTTTTTTTTTTTTTTTTTGGTTTGCTTTTTGTTTTTTTTTAATTTGCTTTTAAATTTGCCATTTAAAAGCAAATTTCTAAGGAATTAAACATAGTGAAAAATAATCAGTGCGAAGGACTATGATTATTACATTCGGGAGTACGTAATAATGTGATTGTGTGAGACCCTTGGCGAGGGAGCGAAGCGACCGAGCGGGGGGAGGGTGTGGGAGGGGGGATACCCCCTCCCACGGTAGGGACTTTTTGTAAAAACAGAGTATAAAAGTCGCGTTTATAGAACATTTAATAGTAAATTTCTAGGGAATTAACATATTGAAAAAATCAGTTGGAAGGACTATGATCTTAACATACGGGGGTATATTATGTGATGGTGTGAGATCCTCGTCGAGGGAGCGAAGCGACCGAGCGGGGGAGGGTGTGGGAGGGGGATACCCCCTCCCACGGTAGGGACTTTTCGTAAAAATAGAGTATAAAAGTCGCTTTTATAGAGCATTTTAAATTAAATTTCTGAGGAATTAAACATAAGTAAAAGAAATCACTGCGAAGGACTATGATAATAACTTATGAAAACTTTTCCTTTTACAATAAGTACGGGCAGAACGAGCGAGCCACTTTTACTTTGCAATTTATCTGAAATGTACTCGTTAAAAGCTTAAACGTGATCGCATCGTTCGAACAATAATAAATATTCTTATACTGCTAGAAAGCAAAGAAGAAAATGAAATGTGTAAGGTTTATAACTAAAGGTATGTTTCAGCGGGCACACTCGAGGACACGAGGCTACGATCTATACACTAAATTTACTCATAAGTTACTATTAGTGTATAGATACAATAATGTATGTTGTTAGTGAATTATACGGGGCGAAAATTTTTGCATTTTCAGTTATGAAATTACAACATTTAGACAAGAAATATGCCTTTATTGTTCATTTTGGTCTTTAAATCAGTGATTAATTATTTGTTACAGGGGGCACTTTGGGGGGGGGGGGCAAAAACTCGTTTTGCCCCCCCCCCCCAACATTTTGTTTGGGGGGGCAAGTGCCACCCCTGCCCCCCCCCCCCCCCCCGCTTCCGGCGCCCTTGATCACACGAGACTAATATTCAAGAGTCATATATAGGACCTACAGTCCACGAGTCCGACATTGAAAAAAAAAAGCTCCATGAGCCAAATAAGCCCATGAGTTTGACACTAGGCAAATACCATGTGCAAGGCCCATGGGTTCGACACTAGGTAAAAACTGCCCACGAGTTCGACATTACAACACGGGGTTTATTGTGTAGGTGTCGTGGGCCTTTTTTTTTTGTTCAAAATTACTTGACTTGTCATGTTCGAGATGTAGTCATCTGACATTATAAACTGATTCATAAAGAACCATACTTGAAGATTGTACTACATCAGTTTTATTTTTCGGAAATTCAGCGGAAAAGTGGTAGAATCGACTTTCCATGCAGAAAGGTACAGTTTTTTTTTTTGTTTGAAAAGATTTTATTTTCTGCATTTCATATTTTCTTTCAGAATAACAAAAATAACAAAGGCAGGTTCAATTATACAAATACAATTCTGAAAATTATTGACATATTACATAGTAAGTCATATTTTGTATGTAAAGACAAATGAAACGTTAAATAACATACAAAATGTTTATATGGCCAATAATGACTTAATTCACAGTACAATATATAATATATACATATAATGCAGAGGGCCGCCGTTATAAGCCGTGCTTGAACAGACGGACAGCCAGAGTTAAATTACCATTTTTTATTGTAGTACTTGAACACTAATACAAATGGGCCATGTTAAAGTGCGTGTAAATCCAGTTTTATACAATTACTTGGTAAACAGGTTTTAAACACTTTCACAACATACCGCTCTGATTCTACACATTTGCACACATACCTGGATGAAATTGACTTTGGTTATATGTATTTTGTCATTACATGTATTCGGTGAAATCTCATTCAATTAAAAAAAAGCAAGTAAAGCATCCGACATAATGCTACAGTTGAAAATTAATCTTTAGATTGTCTAGAAAAGACGGCGGCTCCAAACTCCGATCATCGAAAGCACAACAATTCAATTTTCAATTCAATCATAGTTTATTTCCAATCAACGAAAATCAAAACAAAGTACAAAGTATACATGTCATGAAATAATATTGTTTAAACATTTGCAAAAGATTCATGTAGTATACGAGATAAATTATATAACACAATATTATATAATATATACAATAATTAGAAGGAACAATGCATATACTTCGTGGGCGTGCGGAAAATAAATTCGATTATGGAAAATCAACGCCACAGCTGTTGATTTTTTTTTTTGTCAATCTATACAAAAGCGACAGCTGGTAGAATTATTACAACCAGTTGGAACACTCTAGCACTTGAACCGCCTCAATTACAATTTGTTACGATGTCAAGGTCAAATGCAAAGAGGGTTGCTCTTTTGTCGATATTATTATCATATCGCATCATTTTCTTCTCTTTAACAGGGAAAGCAAACTGCTTTATGTTGGGACTGATTCTATTAATAGCTCTTGTCCTGACTTCAGGTGAGATTTCAGTCACGTGATTCACATTGCAGTATTTTTTTTTTATTCACTATCTTTAAGATTTTTAAATAAATTTATTTGGGAATTTGACCCCTGACTATGACCTCGTGGATTCACAAGAGATCTTTCAAATGGCACACCAATGACATTTCAGCAATTAAATCTGCCAAACTTGGAAACTACAGCTGGTCGAATGTTAACGAATGTTCATACATGGCGAGCCGCAGAATTCCCAAAGCTACTGTCTCTGTGTTAATCTGACTATAACTTGGTTTACAAAGTATACCGAATCTCCGACACGGAACAGTTTAATCCTTTTTCGATTAAAAAAAAAAAAAAAAAGATAGAATGAACATACTGTGACAAAAAATCAATGTGCCCACGTAAGTTTAAGCTACCATTATTGCTGATTAAGTTCACCTGGTTTTTTTTTTTATCTCTGTTCTAACTACAAATGGAATAGCCGAAGGCAACACACGAGAACATTCGTGCCAGCAAAGCGTTGACTTTCAAGATGGTGGCGTGCATAAATCACTACCTCTGATGTGCGCGGGAAAGATTGGGCGCAGTGAATCGCGGGTTGTCACGAAAGCCAAGCTCGTACGCTTTTCTCCCTTTGTGCAAAAGACGTGTCCGGCTGCTAGACGTGTAAATGGTTTCGTGATATGTCGTGTGCCTGGTAAGTATGGATGCACCCTCACGTAATAAAAGCTATTGAATACATATAGGGCCTACACTAAAAAATCAATAATAGGCATATGCCAATAGAGGTCAAAGAAAGAGAGGTAGAGATAGATTTACATGTAGAGAGATAGTTATAAAGGGAGAGAAAGAGAGATGTTAAATTGTACAAAAGGAGTGACAGAAAAACGTCAAATGAAAAGTTTATGTGACATTAAAGTATCATCAAGACAGTCACTTATGATTTTGGAGTTCAGTCCCTTTGACCACTCAAGTATTCCACATCATTATGATGCCTGCATGCAACCAAGTAAGAGTTCAGTTTGCTACTTGCATAGGCTATGTAGAAATTTTTGGCGCAACGCAGATATAGTTTAAAATCACTGAGCTACGTAACGGCTTTGACAAGATTCCCGTCCCCCCCCCCCCCCCCCCGTTAAAATCTGCTCTTGGCTATGTTTCTGCAGATTGCCATAGCAACCCATGCCCCCGCGAACAACGGTGCGAAGAAACACCGGAGAACTACACCTGCCACCGTTCACCCGCCGATCGAAACTCTCAGTATGACACAGGTAGGTCTTCCTTATGACTATGGTGTCAGCTTTTCCTCAGTTATCATGACATGAGGAGCTGATTTGGCGTAGGGTCATGGTTCGAATCCCCTAGTCGCGGCGGTTTGTGCCTCCTAGGCAAGGCACTTTATTCTTAAATAACCTAGGCTCCCGTGATTGCTTGCTTGCGAGTATTCATTCCAGATCAATTCAATACTTTGGTCCGAGCGCAGAGAGTAGTGGGGCAGCCCTCGTAATCAATATAATCATACTTGATATTTACGATAACAGTGCAGTGTTATAACGTCTTGGCAATCCTTGGAATGATCGCTTCTGCTAAAAAAGATAAAGAGATACAGTTTAGTTATCAGAAATGCTTCAAAATGTTTTCCCATTAATTGATATTCGCATTTACGATACATGCGAAACAATAACTTCCACTAACCACCCGAAAGTTCCCCCTTTCCTTCTTTTATATATTAATATATTTTAATACACGTGTATACACGAACATAATGATCGTGCCTCAAGGTACAGGTGAAGGAGCTGGACCTTCATCAACGCAATCAATAAGCAGTTTTCTTGACTGGGATGACTGCCTCTGGGCGATATGGTATCTTGCAATTCTTTTTTTTTTTAACTGAAGGAACAAAGAACACACACACAGACACACAGACACACAAATAATAACATGAACGTGGAATACTTTAAATAGCGTTAAGCCGATAAGAAAAATGACAGAAAAGGAAGTTTGTTATGAGGGTACATAGTAGCAGTGACGGATCCAGAGGGGCGCACCGGGCGCGCGCCCCCTCTTTATTTTTTGTTAAAACAAAAGAAAAAAAATGAAACCCGGAGGTAGCACCAGAAATATCTTTTGCGCCCCAGCCCCTTTATGGAATTCCTGGACCCGCCCCTGTAGTCAGTAGTAGGGACATGTACCAAGCAGGAAATTTTTACTAAGAAACGCAGTGTTCAACATGTTAACAAGCCTATCATTATTTATCAAAATCACTTCCGTTACACTGCCATGGAATTCCACAAGATCCCATGGACGAATCACTACCGGCTGAATACATCGGCACTACAGTATCAAGTTCGACACCTTTTGTACCGCCTATCAAGCCGGCATCGCGTGAAAGGACTAAGGAAGGTAAGAATGAAAATGATTCATAAATCCAGTGAGAATATACATTTATTGAAAACAAAAATCAGTTGAAGTACTGTAAGATGACGGGAAAAAAGTATTGCCCTAGGTAATTCATAAATCCATTGAGGATATTCATCAGTTGAAGTACTGTAAGATGACGGGGGAAAAGACTTACCCTTTTTTTCAAAGTCGGTAGGGTGACCACATGCCGACTTCTTGCATGTTGGCAGGATTAATACCCTAGTAACACAGCCAGGATCTCTCTGTGCTCATTGACATCTTTTGACATAAAGTCTACGCGAATATTGTGAAGGAGGAAAAACAACTTTTAATGGGAGGAAATGGAACGTTCTCTTTAAAAATTGTTTCCGAGCCCCATGTGCAGATGCTGTCCGCCAGTCAAGAATTTGTCGATATTTTCTCATAATGCCAGGACATCCATACGGATCAGATGGTGAGCCATCATCGGCTGAAAGAACCAGTGCAGCATCTGTACCACGCACAACGTCGACATCACGTGCTACGACCGAGTCAGGTGAGGAAGAAAATCTTTCAGAAAACACTGCGTGGTTATTCAGCCCGAAGTGTGCTAAACGTTAGTTGGGGTACGGTACAGAATACTGGGGTCGATGGTATCTTCTCACTTAAATATGCTGCTATCTGTTGTGGACTTGGATGTGGCTGACAAGTCCTATTCTGGAGGCTTACAAGCGGATGTAAATCGACGGCTGCAAAAAATGCGTTTTCACTGCACATGGCGCAGAAAAGGAAGCCTTCCTGTGTTCTCTGGCACTGGACCATTTTCTCTTCTTTCGGCAAAGCACGCCAGAGCTGCCTATCTAAGGCAAGCACCTCATGATTTTCTGGAGAAATCTCACTGAGTTTGAGAGTGTCTCTGATGCAGTCTTTGTATCTCTCTCTCTCTTTCTTTGCTTTTTTTTTTTTTTTTTTTGGCCGTTCTGTTCGCCTTTGGCCTGTAGAAGGCGGATGCAGTTCATGCGAATTACATGCCCAGTCCTGCGGAGTTGGGCCTTCAACGTCATAGACTCAATGTTGCAGGGACCTCCTCTCACAAAGACTTCTAAGTTTGTTACTTGGTCCTGCCATTTTATCCCTAGGATTAACAGTAGAGATAGTACGTGGAAACGCTCAGACCATTTCACGTGTTTTCTGCAGAGGGTCAAAGTTGCATAGCCCCAAAATATAGGCTTGTGAGGGCTAACACTGCGTCATACACATTGATATTCGTTTGCCATCTTGATGTTATTGTGGTTCAGCACATGGTGAGCGAAGGCGACCCACCGACTGATTTGCTCTGCTGATACAATTAAGCAGATGTTTCTTTGCCCAGCGAAGGCCTACTGTCAGAAGAAATGACGCTCCCAGGGTAGTTGGACTGCGCAACAGCCTTCACTGAGTGCATTCAATGGAGAGTTAATTTTAGGGGTTGGTAAAATTTCTGGTAAAGGTTGATGGAAGACTTCGTGTAGGCCTATGTCTTACCAAAGCTGATTTGGAGACCAATGAATGGACCGACCTCAGCAAATTTGTTAACGATGCTGGGCTTGGAGGTCATAGCCGTGAGGGCACAGTCGTCAGCAAAAAGTACTTCTTCCAGGCGTCACTCAACAGTCTTTGCCGCACTCAGCCTCCTCAAGTCAAAGAGCGAGCCATCCATGCAGTCTGTATCTCAGGCACACCTCTGTTTAATATCCTGTGAGAGGTATAGACCGTGGTTCAGTATAGGTTCCTACGCAAGTGAAGAAGAGGTTAAAAGGGACAGATGCCGGTACTTAGCCCTGTTTCAGAGACTTCGAAGGGATTTTTTAAGCTCTACAGTTGGAGAGGATGAGACACATTCATTCCATTTTAGAAATGTCGGATGAGCTTCACTTTTTTATTCAAACGCCAAGCTTTGAAAGGATCATCAAGAGGGTCTCTCTCTTCACTCTATCAAATAAGGTCAATGAAGACAACGCACAGATCCAAGTTCTGCTCTAAGCACTCACTCCTGGACTGAGGTGTCAACAGTAATGGCCCTATCCGAGAGTGTGGAAAATTACTCCCTCAAACGATAAGTGATATTCTTTTGGTCTTGAGCAATGTTGAGATGTTTAACTCTGCATTATGCTGGACCTAGTACTAGTAAGCTTTTCAGTCTTACCAGCTGTCCTGTATGACACGAAGTTTTCGTCGGGCCTTCTGTCGATTCTTGAATCGGTCTTTCTTGAGGTGGAGTTGATGTCATTTTGTCATTCAATTAGACTGTGCGCTTTTCTTCCAAGGCGCTGACAATCTTCTATTTTCATCGAACCAGTTTTTGTGAGGTCGTTTCTTGTATCCAAGTACATACTTAGCTACTCTAGTCACCATCAGTTTGAACTGACTATTTTTTTTAGATTTCTTTGTTATATCTACAGCTAGAGGTCCGTGAACGGCGAGTAGTTCATTAAGGTGAGCTTGGTATCGCTCTCTCACAACTGGCGCACTCAGCTTTGCTATGTTGAACAATGGACGAGTGAGTTTTGGTCTCTCGCGATGTGGGTATATGGACACTGAGTAGCCTGGGGACGGCTTGACCATTCGGTGATCTGTCCAGCACCCCAGGTCCAGCACTCTGCTGCCGTCATAGCTCTATAGCAATCCAGACGTCTTGAACACGTCAACAAGATACAATTGCTTGGATCCAAGTTCCATCCATGTTGTCTTGTGTAGTTTCACCCATTCTGAACAGTGTGTTCAGTTGGTTTTCAGCCCCCAGCAAACTAGGTTAGAAGAAGCAGACCACTGAGCTGTTCATTTTTTCTCTCAGTCCATGTCTGCCGATCACTGCATTCCAACTATCAAGGTCTTTTCCTACAACTCTAGCATTGGAATCCCAGGGACAGGAGTCCAGAAACATCACAAGTTTACTGCCTGCAAGAGCAGACTTTTCACGATGGAGTCAAGGTTGTCGTATAATGCTTCTGTTACAGCATCGCTGCCGGTGAGAACTACGCCGATGATGTGATGTGCCGAGAATGAGAGGGTGGTAAGAGGAGCTTCATCAAACACTCTATGATGCCATCTTAGTGTAGTTCAGGTAGCTGGTGAAGGAGACCGTTTCTAATCGCAAAACCAACCCGAACCTGCTCCGTGTATCCTGCCTTCATTTTCTGCAATTCCTTTTCAAAAGAAGGTATAGGACTATCCTCTGTCTAGCTCACAG
Source organism: Diadema setosum (assembly GCF_964275005.1). Classification (NCBI taxonomy): domain Eukaryota; kingdom Metazoa; phylum Echinodermata; class Echinoidea; order Diadematoida; family Diadematidae; genus Diadema; species Diadema setosum. Next base: position 19,002,849 of record NC_092702.1, read on the forward strand.
ATTGATCTTTTTATTGATGGCAAAACGTGTTTAGCTCAGAGCTGCCAATATCCAACTTCAAACGGGTTATAGCTCTCTCGCTATGAAGGCTCTTCCCCCCCCCCCTCAGGTCTTGGTGTTTCTTTCCACTCTGTCGAATTGTTGGGTGTATACATTTCATGTACCTAGGTGTATTTTTATTTTATTTTGTTTCCGACCTCCTAAAAGGGTTATATAGGCCTACTGCGCCGTCTGGGACAGGCTGGCCAATTGCATTCTTAAAAGTATACAATATAGTATAGTTTTATAAAGTGTTGTATAAAAGTCTTGCCCTAATTCTATAGTCATCAGTATGTTCACTACATTCTAACCTCTTGTTTGCTGGTATAATTGTCTAGGAATTTTCATAGTAAAGCGTAAGGCACAAGAGGTAAAATTGCACGGAAATGAACTTCCTAGTTGACACACAGCCAGTACTCTACTTTGCGACATACATTTTATGAAGAGCTCTTGTGATTTAGTGGATAAGAGCCGGGACTGTCAATTCGAGTTCATCGTTCGGGTCCTTCGTTCGAGTCCTGCGTTCGAGTCCTTCGTTCGAGTCCCTAGCTGGCTGCGGCTGTTGAGCCCCTTTTAGGAAGGGTACTCGTCTTTGCCTAGTCCTGCGAAAAGGACTTCAAGACAAGGGACCGTGGCTGCTTGTTTGTATTTATAAGCACTTAATACTCTCTTAGCAAGCACTTCAAGTAAAAGTCATTTCAAATACAGCAATACAAGATGACAACAACATGATTTCTTGGATGTTATGGATATTATGGAAAATACTACATATAGTATTTCAAAAGATAAAATTTTTGAGAAAGAAGTTTTCTAGTTGATACTGCCAGGATTTTCTGTGTCTGGTGACGTCTTTTGCCATGTCAGTACCGGCTTACGCGAGCAGTTTGAAGGAGAAAAACATCTTTACATGACCGAAAACAAACGCCCTTCTGATTTTTTTTCCAGGCCTTATGTTCAAATCTTCCACGCCATTCAAAAATTTGTTCATATTCTCTTTACGCTGCTGTAGGAACTTCGCAAGGACCAGTTGATGTGCCAACGCCGGCTGACCACATTATTACAGTATCGAGTTCGACACCGTCTGCTCCACCCACCACCGTGACGTCATTCAATACGATCACGGAGTTACTGCTTGAGACGATCACGGCGTTACTTCTTGATACGACCGAGCATCCAAAGACGGAAGGTGCTGTCACGGAATTGTTTAGTACGGCAGAAGCTCCATTCAGCACGACGGAACCACCAATCTCTCCTGAGGTAACGAACGCGTCTGAGGTAAACACCACCGAGAAGAGAGATTCGCCACCAAGAAATGGTTCCATGGCAGGTGTGAAACAATTTGCATTTCATGCGTGGATGTTTTGTTTTAGTTATTTGTTCTTATTTCTATTTTTTTTGGTTCTTTGTTTACTCGTTTTGTTTGATTGATCGATGGAATGATTGATTGATTGATTGATTGATTGACTAATTGATTGATTTTCCAACTTCAATCCGATGAACCGTCATGGGTATACAACATGGGAAGGGGGGCCTATACAAGCGAGCTAAATTCCACAAAATTGTAACTGTATGAAAATCGCACATTCCTTCCACATTACTTTTCTTACTGGTATATAAACAGCTTAAAGGGGATAGCTAGTAACCGATCAGTGGGAATGCTGAGGGATGATTGTTCCAATCCTTGTGGGATTCATTTAAGAGTACATTATATATCTACTGTTGTGTGAAAATTATTTGCTTCAGAACGGTCTCATATTCAAGTAATGTGCAGATTAATGCCCCGTCACTGACCAGGGACGCTTACCTGGAAACATTAAACTGCACATTTCTTGAATATGAGACCATTCTGAAACAAATTATTTTCACACAAGAATAGATATATAATGTACTCTTAAATGAATCCCACAAGGATTGGAACAATCATCTCTCAGCATTCCCACTGATTCCCACTGATCAGTTACTAGCCATCCCCTTTAAAGGGATGATATAGTCTTGGTTGAGATGGGCATTCAGATTTTAAATCTCTGAAAAAAAGATTAAATCTTATATGAAATATCAAAGAGCATACGATTCTTAGAGGAATTAAGAGTTTTGTTTGATGAAAATCGGGTTTGAAATGGCCGAGATATCTGAAAACAAAATACATGTAAAACAAAGTGGTCCTAATAAAAGGTGATACCCACCTTTTACTGAGACCTCTTTGTATTTGGATAATCATATATATAAAGAGATGGCATAGTTTAGGTTGAGACCGGGATTTACCTTTTCACTTTTTGAGAGATAATTACAAACATATTTTCACCGAAAACGCACCATTTTCATCGTACAATCGGTTCCACAAGCCTGATGTTTAATGCTGTCCGCCAATGAGGAATTTGTTGATGTTCCTTAACGCTGCTGTAGGAAATCCGCAAGGACCAGTTCATGCGTCAACACCAGCGGGGAGCACCCCCATGCCGTCGGGATCGACTACGATTGTTCCACCCACCACCTTGGCGTCACTTGAGACGACCACGGAGCTACTTCTTGATACGACCGAGCATCCGGGGACTGAAGGTGCTATCACGGAATCGACTACCACGTCAGAGGCACCATTCATCACCACGGAACCGCGAACCTCTCCCGAGGTAACGAACTCATCTGAGGTAAACACGACACAATGCAGAGGATCACTGGCAAGAAACGACTCCATGCCAGGTATGTTACAATTTGTAATACGAGTTTCGTGGTTTTCGTTTGTTTTGTTTTAGTATGTCGCGTTTGTGCTTGTTTGCTGAATTCTGTGTGATCAATGACGTCCTTGACATGTGGACTCACGTGACAGGAAACAATGATGAACCCGATAGGGATAACTCTCTTGAAACTGTTTCCAAGCCTAATACGTGCCTGTGATATATTCTATATCAGATTTAATTGTTCAAAATCTGTCTTCTTACCCACAGAACCAATCAGTTTCCATACAGGTGGCCTCTTTGAGTATCGTTTCGAGCTACCCGCGGTTCCGCCAGAGAGGGCGCTCGACTTACGCATCGTGTTCGACGTCAAGGCAGCGAATGATGCACATATTGGTCTAGTTACGACAAATGGGGTATTTGGTGGCATGTATGAAGTGGGTGAGCCCAAATATTTTATTCAGCTTAATTTGCTGCGGTTTATACAAGCTAATTGTGAGATAATTTTATTGCATCATAATTTCATTGTAGGTGAAATAAGTCTTTAGTAGGTTAAAAAAAATCATAATAGAGTTGGTAGCACATGTTCATTTGTGAGAAGAGTTGAAGGAAGGAAAAACTCGTAATCAATTTACATGATTAGCAAGGTTCCGATACTTAATATGATAATGGAAATTATTTATTTGGATAGCATACAATAGTCATTAGAGCTGATGAAAGGAGCTTGTGACAGATTTCACTGACACAGACATTTGTTCGGAATAGCTATAGGTAGGTGAGTCAAAGATGACAAGAGAAAACGGAGATCGAGACTGGATAGCTAGATAATGTTAATTAACGACATGTTCTTTTTATAATCTTTTATCTAGCTATCCATCTAAATATATATATATATATATATATATATATATATATATATATATTATATGTGGGTGTGTGTGAAGGCCTACATGCCTACATATCACAAATATAATTATTTAAAGAAAAAAAAATAAATTTGTGTTTACTTGAACATTCAAGAAGAATGATTTCAGTGTACTCCTTGGCAGGAGATATCATCTTCCCTACCTTAATTTTTATATATTCATATAAGATTCAAGTGGAGTGTAGTAACGAATGAAATCGAAATAGAATACAATTTTTTTTGGGAAAACAAATATACCTACAATGAGAAAAAGAAAAAAAAGATGGTGGTCTTCTTTTACTTTGTGTTGACTAATTTCACGTTACGGAGAAATGATATCTTATATCAGCCTTGTGATTCACTTGCTACTCCTCAGTGATAGGCGGATGGGGAAACTTAAGATCCGCGATTCGGCGATGCCACCAATGCGCGTCTCTGGCAACAGCCTCGGGTTCCAAGCCGCTGAGCATTACCGAGGCGCGCAGGTTCGAGATCACCTACAGGACCGGGGAGCTCATCGTCATGGACCTCCGCTACTTGAACGACCCGACCGTAATGATGAAGTACACGGACCAGTCTCCTCTGGTCGTGAGTTCTGTCGTTTTCACGACCGGGTATGGAAGTACGGGAGAATTCACTTTCATTACGTGCCACATGTATTGAAAAATTGAAGCGTAACATGAAGAAAAAAATAATAGTAAATAAATAAATAAATAAATACAAAGAGAGAAAGAAGCAAACAGACAACAAACAAACAAACAAATATGCCAACAAACGATGCATTAGTCAAAGATTCTTTGAATATGCACCGCTGAAAACTTTACTTGCTGCGCACCAATATCATAATAGAGGAAGCGACCTGTTGCCCTTGCTGCTGTATCTCTGTAAAATTCAGTTCTTAGTACGCTTCCTAATAAGCAGAATTCATTGCAAGTTATTGAAACCTTCGTTTTCTTTTAACACTATTTCAATCAACGAAAGAGCCGATCAAAAATTCGTCCTCTCTCTTTATATATTTTGGTCTTTCAGGTCTTTAAAATGCGATGTCATGCCGTCGCCAATTTTGCACAAAAAAAAAGAAAAAAAAAAAGAAGAGCAAAATCAAACCGAAGAAACAGACGTTTTATAACAATCGGACAGGCTGTATATAAGAAAAAAGTGGATTTTTCACGTCCTTTTGCCAGAGCGGGTTGAACCCGCTCTGCCTTTTGCGAAACAGCGCCCTCAGTGACAAACAAACATGGAAATTAAAAAAGGTGATGACGTTCTCGTTTAGCAAGTCCAGCCACTGACCAGCATACAAAAATCTTCTCTTTAGCTGTCATACACACACACAAAAATAGATTGAAAAACAACACTTGTGTAAAAATGAAAAATGAATAGAAAAGAAACACTTGTAATTTGTAGGGCCTATTAGAATATCCTTGTATTGCAATTAGTAATGATGAATTTCACTAGGAAAGGGTTATACAATATAGTTGTCACATTATTCATAACGAAAGTTAATAGTTTTTGTTTAGTGTATGTGGGTACATATCATAATCATTTAGGATGTTGTGCATTTATGTACCTGTATGTGAGTTATTTTTACATGCGTGTTTCCGTCGAAGTACAACTTTTCCGCACCTTATTTCTGTCCTCATTGAAGTCGTTCTTTCCTTACAAGTAACTACACCATATCCATACAAGGTCTTTAGGACGTTCCTCCCACAGAACAAATCTTAAGCTTCATTAACCAAGTAAGGTTAATTCAATTATTTTTTCACCCTGCTTGAATTGCTTCACCATTATACCTTCACTTTATTCATTGCGTTATTTCATGTAAGGCCTAGGCTATAATTCACAACGGGTATACCCTACTTCGGGGAAAAGAAATGTTACAGTTGTAATCGCTGTTTGAAACTGTATTCTGTGAAAAATGTATATTTCTCAGTGCCTAGCTTCTAAGTTGATTCTATTTGTTTCAAGTAGATTTTTATATTCATACTTCAAATTTTACATATAAAAGATGCATTTTATATTATGATATAAAATGAATATATACATGTATTCAATATACTGCAATCTGCAATACTGCAGTTTTGCAATCAATATATTCAAATTCATGTATTTATTAAATTGAATAAATCAAACCTCCGACCCCGCTTTTTGGGCTCGTGGAGTCAACAAGATAAACAATACTTGCCGGATTGTTACTGAATATAGGAAATATCATCAGGGTATGGCCTAGTTATAAAAATCCATCACCTATGCGGACGCATTGATTACTACTTACCACTGCTTATACCAATCTAATGACGTGGAGCGTTCGACATTCGAAATCTTTAAAGATAGATATTGTCATTTTATAAATATCTTGTTCAGGGTAAAATGGCAGACTCCCATAACGGCGAACTTCTTTTCTCAGGTCGATATCAGTGCAAAATATAAAAAAAGACCATAAAAATATTACAAATAACCGCGAAACGGGTTAGGCGCCATTTTTCAACATTAGAGAATAAATCAATTATCAGATATAACAATACAAAACCTTTGTGATGACATCTCGCTCGTTATAAAAGGAATATACCTTAAGTTATATCATAAGGCCTATATCCTACGATTTCCTTTTATTTTCTTTGTTTTTTAAGCAGTTTTGATCGTTAAGTTAATAGCTGAAACTGACAAAAATACTAGTAACTTGTTTTGCATTCAAACTCTAAATATACTTTCCCGAAATTTTGTGCGTTGTTGCTTTCCCTCATATAATTATGATTTCAATTTTCAGGGTGCGACCCTCCGATTGTTACTTGCTGATATTTAGGGCCTCTATAATAACAGAGAGAAAAAAAAATCTATACACATTGAATACTTTCAGATGATGAGAGAGACCGTCAAGATTGGATGTGGAAAATTACGGTTTAAATAGAGTTCGCGTTGTGTTTCCTCGAAATAAATAGACATTAGAATAACCTCCGTATAACGAATGATCTTTCATACAGAAAACGAGGTGGTTATTAAGCGCATTAAACAATATAATACAGAAGATTATTGTTAGCCTGCCGTGATGTGTGGGGAAATGAGAATATTAGGGAGAGATATTTCAACTACTGTTGTTCCTTTGTTATTACCTTAATTTCCCGCAAGCCACTTTAAAAAGCCGATTGAACTCGAAGTTGAAAATGCGACCCGCTCTATGAATTGTTGTAACCTTTTTCTTTTGCCTCTCCGTTGGAAGCTCATTCGTGAGAAAATTGAACGGTCAAAGGTGGGAAATGGATGATACCGTAACAAATTTCCCCGCATTCAAAGTGAGTAGTGCCTCGAGGATTGCTTCTCCTCTTTGCTATCATTCGGATTTAACTCAACTCCCATTCAGCACCACATAATTTATTGGTTTTAGTTATAGATACTTTAATTCTCTTGTCGAGTGCCTTCTCTAAACGTGAATCGCACCCAACAGTGACCTATATTAATAAGCTCTCAAAGCTATTGGGAATATGATATCTTTTTTTTTCTTTTGCTTACTCCTATCTGGATTTAGCGCAGGGGAAAAAAAGTAGGATATATGGAGTGCGGTAGTAATGACTTTGCGAATCGGGGTAATTAAATTACAGGCTGTTGTAATAATGCATTACCAGCCCTTGCTTTGTGCGTGATAATAAGTCATGAGAGCTGGTTTTCAATTGACGGAATGGAGCATCTGATTGACTTTGTGACATGTCAAAGGATAAGCGTGTGATTCATGGCTACCTGTAATGACTTCTCCCTCTCCCATGTAATATCTACCCCCGGGGGATGGTGGTTCTCATTTTGATAAAAACGAAAAAGCCTTCTCCTCTTCCTTCATCCAGCCCCCCCCCCCCCTCCCCATTTTCTCATTCACATCCGCTGCTTCGAACCTCAACGAAAAAGAAGAAGTGGCAATAGAGAACGATTGCGCGCCGATCGAGTAAACGCATCTCATCAAAAGCACAATAAGCTATCTCTTCATTCAAAGCAATTACGATTAATCATCACTTTTTTTTTTCCAAACAGAACGACCCATTGGTATTAGCCTTCTAGCAAATCGTCAGCTCGCACTAACAGTTTCTCTTAGAGACAAAATGAAATTGTGTTAACCTCTCCTGCACACGAGTCATCAGCGCTCTTTTGGGATAATTCGGAAGGCGGTGGAAAAGAACAACATCATCAACAGCCCGAATAGAAAAAGGAAAAAAAAAAAAAACATCAAGGAGGACACGTCAAGTCTACGTTATTGAGGTCCCCAACAGATGCGCCCGGGGCGTACCGAATGTACTCTTGGCGCCCATTACTAGAATCTCGTCATCCGTGGCCAATCTCATTGTGCGCTGAATCAAAATAATTGTCAACAAATTACAAGGATACTATTAATCAGGGGACGCCTCGGTGTAAGACATCTTTAAAACGTCATAGTTTGTCTTCCATATTTGAGCGTCTGCCGTCTATTTATTTCCCTCCTTTTTCTACAATATAAGCGCTATTTTTGCTTCGCCCCCCCCCCCCCCGAATTCATGTAGTGGGTTCCTCCATTACATTCTGTTGAGCAGTGTTTTGTCGAATGTTCCCCCGCGGATGACGATGTGAATTATGATCCATCGTGCTGGTTTTTGACCCTGGCGCCGGAGCGAGTGTTCAGAAGAGAATTCCCCTCGCTTATCAGCATTTTAGCCCTGAAAAACAACAATGTGAAGGGAAAGTTTGCACAAGAGTTAGTTGCAGAACAAACGTCTTTTTTTTTTCATATTTCTCCCTTGGAGTGCTTACGAATCGTGAGCTGTGTACGGGTTTATCTGATGCTTTCTCTTCATAGTTTTTCGCTCCCTATAACAGTATAATATTTTGATGATGGAGGCGGCTTGTATCACAGTATACACTGAGTGCATGTGATACTAGTAGGTAACATTACAAAGACGATGACTGCTGGGGAGAGAATATGATTATAAAGAATGTTGCATTTGAAGAATTTGAAATCCTATTGGGGGAGGCTGCAAGTCCCCAAACCGAAGTGCTTAAAAGACCTCCCTGAAACAGAATTGTAAACCCCAAGGTTAAAAGTTTATCCTGCAGAGTATATTTCCGTCAACAAAAGTCATCATCTGTTATATGATACGGATTAGTCAAGGGACTTTTTAGAATGATAATAATAGACTTTCAACTTGAGTTTTCCGTGTGAGCCATCCCCGGGAGCCATTAACATCGAGTCCAAAGAATGCACGGCCCAACTTTTGCGCCTCATGCACGGAGTGCGTGCCTGATTCGAGAAAAGGGCTGCTTTTCTAACTCTCATTTCCCTTTACAGACCTGCTTTAGCATCCTATAAAATACTGAAGAGTAAATATAACGATTGCACTATTAAGAAGATCGTATAATTAAGTAATGAGTGCCATAGATTCACATCCCGGGGTGTTACGTCCATGCAAGAACATAATAAAAGTTCTCCACAGTCACCGTGTTTACCGAATTGCTGACTTGCATTTGCCTAATTCGTATTATAATATTATGTAATATTACAGAATATTGTCTTTCTAGAGGAGTATAATATAACACTTGAAATCATGGCGGGAATTATATTTCCCCCCTAGAGCTTATGTTTTCCCCCGAAGCTCACACTCTGAGAAAATATCGCCTCGAGAGGAAAATATAACTCCCGGGGGACTGTCAAGTGTATTGAGTGTCATGTGGCAAAGGTCTAGACAATTCAGGTGACATGATTATGTTATACCATTTCGTCTACATAAATACACACCATTTCTTTCTAATTTCTTCGGCAGCAAGTGAAATTCGTGAATTATATTACCTAACGTGATGACGCTACTTGCAATGTAACGATTTCAATTACAGCTGTATTAGTCACGTGACTGATTCCATACGAATAATGGTAGTTATATTAATTTGATATAGTCGTAACAATGCGAGGGGCTGACAAGGCAGACCAATCTCTATGAGTGGTGCAAATCATTGCTTTCATATCATCCAAGACTGAAAACAAAGTCCTCACCATACATTCTGTTTCCTGAAGTATTTGTTAATAGTTATCAGGGCCTGCGTCTTTGGTTATTTCCAAAGTTTTAAAGACCCCATTTTCTTCACACTGGAATCAACGTTGCAAACATGTTAAACAACAAACATAATTTCAGTCTCTGTTGAGCTGAGCTCCACACACAACCAGCAAGAATCTAGCAGAAGGTAACAAAAACTTGCCTGACCATATGCATTTTCTCTTTAAAAAAATAAAAGATAAACAAATAAACAAATAAATAAAATAAAACTAAAAAATAGACTAGACCCATCTTGGAATAATTACTTGATGAAGTAAACTAAAAGGGTGATTTGGATGAAGGTAAACAGATTTGATAACGAATTGTTTGGGTGACAGAGAGGCGAAAAGGAATTGGAGTAAGTGGTTCAAGGCTATCGCCTCAATCAAGAGAGGTTAATCCATGACCATGAAACTTGGTTACCCAAAGTAAAAGAGTCACGTCTGGTAACCCTGTTTGAAGAATAGGGTGAAGTTGACTTTGATCCAACTCTGTTCCCGTTGCATATTATAGGTCATTCGAAACGTCAATTGGGGCTTCAATTATTCTAGTTGAATTACGCTAGAAGACCCAGTTCTTCCGATTCTTTAGATGCTGTTACCTATACACCTGTTGATGTCATCTGGGTCAAGGTGCAATGTGTATACCTGTACATGATGACATCAAATTCTGTTCCCAACTGTATTATTACAGCGCCTGTTTCTGGAACCAAACTATCTTATCCAGTGAGAAGCCCCCCCCCCCCCCCCCCCTATGTTCAGGGAAACATTTTGATGAATGGAGGATAAGATGAAAGAATCAGACGTTTCATTGAAATTAGTAATGAAGTAGAGAAGATCTAAGAGTTTCACATGCCCCCCCCCCCCCAAAAAAAAAAAAAAAAAAATGATCATTATATGATGTCAGGCTAAAGCATTTTTGATGAAAGGATGTCACCGCCTTACAACTTACATGACTTATGAAGTTGGGTGTACAGAAACGTGAGAATAATAGTCTTGACTTTGGTCATATAGTTAACAGCTTTATATACAACACGCCCTCTCCTTTGAAAAGTCTTCGCTGCTCACTGACTGCAAGGTTATTGCAACCTTGTTGTGATTGGAATCGAAGGAAACAAGTTACATTTAAAACTTGATGTAGGTAAGGGGAGATTTAGCTACGATTTGTGGTAGGGCATTGGAAGACTTATAAGGCCATGACAGAGTGCGTATCATCACGAAGTGCTGTTTTTCCTTGTGAAACTATCGTATAATGCACACCTTGTGTTTTGTGAATCATTGAACTCCGGAGTCAAGGGATGCTTGTAGGCTACCGAGTCACTGATTATGGTAGAGTGGTCGGAGATTGACATGGTGGGTCTGGAATCAGTTGAACTTTATCAGATTTTCATTGCATTTAACAGAACAGAGAATACTAAATCTTGATTTGTGTAAGTTCAATCCATTTAACTAAAACATCAATTTCACTTCATATCCACTCAATTCAAGTCAACGAACTTTAAGCAGAATCTTGTTCTGTACAGAGTACAAATATTTGTCGATGTTAGAGGAACAAATTTGAGATCTGCAATACATAATGTTCTTCGTAGCGGTCAGATGAAGCTATATGATCAGTTTTACGCAACAAGCTGTGTAGTGAGATATCAAAATGTGATATTCCTGTGGAGAGTTACAGTTTTGATGAACAAATGCTGAAATATCGATTTCACACAACAGAGGAGAGGATTAGATGCATGAGGTGATCACACACACACACATACACACACACATACACACACACACACATGCATCGAAACTTTCTTAAATGAATGTAATTATGTATATATATATATGTATTAACATATTGTATTTATTTGTATTCAAATGATATTACATATAAGCTATATATCTTTTACAAAATTAAAAATGGATAGGGCATGGAACGGAACCTATTGATATTGGACCGTATTGAAATAACATAAAAGACGGAAATCATATGTCATAGAGCTATTACAACCGACCAAGTTCATGAAGGATCCATTTAAAATGTATTTGCTCTTTTCCATCATCAACTTACCAATATCTTGTATGAAAAAGAAAAATCCTTTATCAGTCTTTTCATCTATAAACCGTGAGAAGGAGGGAAGCAATCGACAAAATGTCCAATTTTATGCTCCTCCATTTTGTAAGAAACTCTTGTACTTTACGACGTTTTAATGCGACTGAATCTTTGGAATAATTCCGCCACTAATAGTTGAGTCATGGAAACGGACTATAGGTGAATATTCGAATGATGAATTGCAAATTATCCTGCGTTAAGACATGTCCTCTGTATTGCTTCGACTCCTGCCAGCAACGAGAAAGAGAGTCAATCAGACCTAAAGAAATTTCAAGGTCATCCGAAACGAGCTGTAATTTATGTTTTTGAATGGCCAGAGCTGATTTCCTTCAAGCGAGTTTCTGATGGACGATTGATAAACCAAGTTTAACTACCACACACACAATAGCCATAGCTGTGATGTGGTCGCCGAGTGCCCGGAGCGAAGCAACGATAGGGGGGGGGGGTGAGAAAAATAAATAACGCGACAGATTAACCACATTTCGTGCATCTTTCTCATCGCATACTATAATGAAATTTACTTTGTAGAATATTGAGATCTATTGTGAAGGCAATATCCCAGAAACACTTCCTTTGCAACATCACAAACCGTTTTTGTAGAGATATTTGCTTCTCTTGCTTTTATGAAATGAACATTATACCAGTAGGCTGCTGAAAACTATGTGTTATACTTTCGCACGATTAAGTAGTTTATCGTGCAATATCATTTATTAAATTTATGAAAATATCAGAATATAAAATCCTTGTAGATGATATGCATTACTGGAAAGAGATTTGAGTGTCAGGATCAACAAGTAGTTGATGTTTTGCTGACTAATAAATGTATTATGTACGAGATGATTGTTTCTTTTTGTTCACGACAGTTTGAAAATATAGATTGGGAATTATTTGCTTGGAATAATAATTTGCTGAAATAAATGAAGAATTCTAGTTAAACACCTCGCGTTTATCTTCTCTTGTCAATTGGTCTCTTTAATTGTTTGTGGTTTATTTGCTTGTTTGGTGCTGTTGGTTTTTTTTTTATATGAAAGAATAGGTAATTGGTGACGTTAAAAGCAACCCTGACTAGATGAAAAGAGTCTGAACTTCCTTAAAAATAAATTCCCTAAACAAAGTTATATAGGGGATCGGTTAACATTAATTGGCGATGAATGCACCAAATAGTTTATTACACAAATCCTAATGAAAAGCAATGAAGTAGGCCTACTAGTATGTCGGTAAAGAGTTCTTACATGCTAAACATGTTAATTAGTAATGTCGTGTGATAAATGTGATGATTTCCTTACATTTCATGAACATCCCGGTCTATTGTACAACCATTGAATCGATCTTTACTTTTATTCAATTAGTCAAATGTTCACTGAGTCGACAGAATGGCCCACTGAAGATGCTAACAACAACAACAACAACAACAACAACAAACGACGTTTCTCGATCACTGTGTGTGTGTGTGTGTGTGTGTGTGTGTGTGTGTGTGTGTGTGTGTGTGTGTGTGTGTGGACAGCACATAAAAAAAAATATAGGGAGAGATAATACCAACACTGTATCATAGACCAATCTCCTTGTGGCCAGGGAAGAGGAGATCAAACTCGTTGCACCATACCCACTTTCTGGACCACGTTTTCTCTTTCACGTCTTTGCAATAGCGTCTGATGTAATCTCTGGGGAGAGTTCAACCTAATATGGAGAGGGACTAAAAAATCTATCAAAGTAAACTTATCAGGTAAATGTGAGATTTGTTCTCACCGCATTAAAAAAAAAAATCTGTTGGGATTCATGATTAGGCAAGAAGAAGCAGATAACTTTTCCGCATGAGTGATGAATGTAGAATGGAGTTAAAGACTATAAAGACGCAGAGAGAAGGGGTGATGGGGAGGGACGGAGAGAGTGAGGGTAACACTAAATAGGCAAGGTGAGACAAAATTGACAGTTGGAGATAATTCATTTACTTTAGGCATAAATCGAATGATGGAAACTATACTGTGGATCGATGCAAAACGGATTTTTCTGTGTGTTGTTCAAGTAATGACTATTGCCTCAATCCAGACCAAAAGAACACGTCCCGTTGAGGATAACAAGTTCACTTTACGGCCCTCGCTATAAGGTATAGCTGATTACAGCCAAGGTCCTTGGAATTGATTGTTTTCGGGTCTCTTAAGACTTCGATGTCCTTTTTACTTAATTGCTAAAACGGTTCCAGTTTGAAAGTCAGAAAAAACAAAGGTTCTGACTCTTTCTTCTTCTTCTTCTTCTTCTTCTTCTTCTTCTCCTTCTTGTAGATGAGGTACGGACCTCTGGGCAAAGTATTTTCGTAGATGTCCTACTTTGTGCAGACGTGCCGAAAACTAGTGTGCCATGCTGCATTATTTGATCCTCAGTAAAAATTCATGAGGTTACAAAATAAAATGCATGCATTGTATATGAAGTAAAAGTGTTTCTTGTGCAAGTAAGAGTAGCTCCTCGTACTAGTTTTGACGAAGCGTCATCCCAACAGCTGCCTCCTATAGCGTTCTAGTGAAGAAGCGTCGGTCACACTGATGGGGGCTGGTTAAAATAGCTGGGCCCCATTTCATAAAAGTTGTTAGGATAGCAACTCTTGCTGGAATTGCAACTTTCCATAATAATGTCCAATCAGGAAGCTGGATTCTTGACGTTACCACAACAATTGCCATTCCAGCAAGAGTTGCTATCATTATCAACTTTAAAAAAAAAAAGAAGGAATAGGTCCCAGAAAGAAGGAGTTTTGAAGCCCAGAAATCCTGCGGAGTTGCTGTCGATATGGAACATGTCGCCGCCCTGTTGATTCGTGTTACTTGGTAGTTGTAAGGCGGTTCAGTGATGGGACAGCGATCAGTCCATGCAAGATGCGATATATCATGATAACTTTGAGCTGGGCTCTTCTTTCTGCGAGAGACTGCCATTTTAGCGAGTGGAGCGTTTTGGTAACACTGCAAGTATCTAGGGTGCAAGTCTCCAAGAGTGAACTGAGCAGCGCACGTCTTGTGATTTGCTACTGTATAATTATGTGATTGTCATGTACTTTGCTTCTTGGGTTAATATCTCCTTAAAATTTTGTTAATCACGATTTTATCAAGAGACTTCGTGTGCAGAGGGAAAGTGAAACAGGTAGAGAAGAGGAAAATCAGACGGCTGATTGAAGTGCATTGGAAGAAGAAGAGCATGGATATAATGAATTGAGGACAATGTAAAAGGAAGTAGAGTCGTAGATGATTACCCTTTTTTTCTATTGCGACAGAAAGAGTAATAGAGAAAGAAAATTGATCAGGAGCCATATCAGAGGGTAAAGGAGGGATAAAAAGAGGGGTGGGGAGGGGGAGGGAAAGAGCTATTTTGTGTTTATGTTTTATTTGTTTGTATTTACACCAGAGTGAGAAGCCTGACAGAGAAATGAAAGACGACTTCATGAAGAGAGACTATATTAAAAGAGAGAAAGATTAATGCCACTATTTATCATTTGCATATAAAAACAAAACAGCTTTATGTGAGTTAGGGATAGAAACAACCAATGTAAAAATGTTAATTAATGTTAAATATTATTGATTATACAAAATGTGAACAAAAGTTTTCTTAAAATCTAGAAGAAACCGTCTACAATTATAATCTATTTAGGAATTAGTACTGTTATATTAGGTAAAATGCTGGAGAACAGGTGAGCGTGCGAGCTATGCACACATCTGTCATAAAAAAACAAAACAATAGAGCTAGTAGTGGTTCCATGATCGAAACTAAGTTCGGCTCTTGAGTGGGGAAAGGTGTGGTATACTGTGATTCTGTAGTATCTGCCGGCGAATAATGCATGAGATGGAGTAGCTACAACTGAAGAGGGCGCACCATCTGAAGCGCCTTGATGATAACGAAAAGTGACGATTATTCTCAAAGTTTGTGGCAACGCATATTAAAGTACAGCCGTATCTGATTTTTTAATTCTTTATAATAGTACCAGTTATCTATCGTGGTTTTTAAAGACGTAAGTGTTCTACATAATTAGCAGCGGATGATATGAGAAACGGCAGAACATAAGTGATAGGAACACTTTAACAACTAAATGTTAGTTTCAATACAATTTTCATATATGACTAGTTTGAAACCATAGAACAACATCATCTTATTTGTTCTGTTTCTAAAGCGTTGAAATAACGTCATCAACATGACAGGCTTTTCCTCCGGAGGCTGTAATCGCTTTTTTTTTCAATGTGTTTGTTCAAAGATGTCCAAAGCGCTCCTGATGATGAAATAAACGGTTTCAACCACTTATGCTATGTTCATGCTCGGAATTTTGACATAATATTCTCCTTAAAATTATGACAAAGTGTACAGAGGTCATACTTTCGAGCAGGGGCGGATCCAGGAATTCCGTAAAGAGGGGGCGTGTTTACAAAATTAAAGGGGGCGCACGCACCCCTCCCCCATTTT
This sequence comes from Diadema setosum, assembly GCF_964275005.1. Classification (NCBI taxonomy): domain Eukaryota; kingdom Metazoa; phylum Echinodermata; class Echinoidea; order Diadematoida; family Diadematidae; genus Diadema; species Diadema setosum. The sequence goes on from NC_092702.1 coordinate 19,019,036, forward strand.
TTTCTTTTTATATCTTTTGTTTTAACAAAAAATAAAGGGGGGGGGGGGCGTGCGCCGGTTGCGGTCCTCCCTGAATCCGCCCCAGCTTTCGAGTATCTCTGTTGATTTGTGTCATTCTACTGATTTTTGTTAGGTAGAATTTGTCCTTAGTAAGGATGTCCCTCTATTGAGAGTTTTTAATAAGTCATGCCTTCATGAGCATGGAATTATAGAAGCACAAGAACAAAGAAAATAGATCCGACATGTGTTTGAAATACTACCCTCGAATTTAAGCCGTTTTGTCTCAGTAATTCAGGTACCATTTTTGACGTGACTATTCTTATATACGTGAAGAATGTAAACCATGCATCCAGACGCAGGCTGAGCACACCTCGAAATGAAAACACCAAACAAACAAGCAGTCAATCAAAAAAAAAAAAAAAAAACCAACAACAACAACAACCAAACAAACAAGCAAGATATAATGGACAAAACAAATGATTTGTGAAAAGAGCTACTCGCATAAGGACAAACTTCAAGAATGGATATGAGCGAACGATCAAAGCAAAATGCTTTTTTTATTTGCTTAAATGCTGTAATCGGCTTAAACGTATCCTTCAAATCATCAATGACAGAGAGCGTTTAACAGAGGGCAATAGGATTTGGTTTTAAGTGGTCAAATTACACCGTACTTTATTTGAAGAAAGAAATGAGACAAACCTTCTGGTCATCATCTCAGTTTATTTCTGAATCCCACTAAAGGATTATCATTCAGAACACAGACGCTGCCTTAAGAAAGTATGCATATAATCCAATTGTCAATTGGTTTTCCTCTCATTGCAAGCGCGTAAGGCGTTTAAACATCATAAGCTCTGATTTACGATTAAAAACTTTTTTTTTTTTTTTTTACCCGCGTCTTGAATAGAATGAATACATGCAGTGACGAACGATAGTATGATCAGTCCAGCGCAGGTCCGTTTTATTGCTGCATTCCATTGTCATTATACAGTGATAAAAAATCTACCAAAGTTTAGGCATGATCTATGCAAATTGACATAAATTAGAAGAATAAAAATACGTTGCCATTTGCTTCCACTTGCAATCATGAAACAAAATTAACACATTGAAGTTTGGGACATAACTGGTATTTATTTAAACAAGATAGATACAAGTAGATAATGTTACCAATTTTGAAGTAAGCAAATACTGCAGTACAATCTTAAGATTACATTCAGTATATATGACAATCCACCATGATAATTCAGTTTCATCTCACGATCTCGCCCTCACGAGTAATACGCCCCACGAGTTCGAAATTAAATAAAGGTCCATGAGTCAAGTAATCCACGAGTCATACAGCCCATGAGTTCGACACGACCCAAACAAGACCTACGAGTTCGACATTATTAAAAGCAAAACAACAACAGCAACAAACAAACAAACAAACAAACAAACAAACAAACAAACAAACAAACAAACAAAAGTTTGACACTGGGTAAAATGGACCTCCGAGTTCAACATTACATCACAGGGCTTAATTTGTCGGTATCGTAGGCCTTGTTTCGTGTTAAACTCGTGGGTCTTGTTCACTTAGTGTCGAACTCGTGGGCCTTGTTTGCTTAGTGTCGAACTCATGGGCTGTATGACTAATGGACTGTATATGATTCGTAAATGTTGAGCTCCTGACGTGCACCCGGGGAATGCTGGGAACGAAAAAGAAATTAAAGTGTCCAGCATAAGTCTTATTGAATTTAGTGGGAAAACTTAATAAAAAGCTGATAAGCTTGTATAAGATAGGTCCCTTGAGAGAAAGAGAGAGAGAGAGAGAGAGAGAGAGAGAGAGAGAGAGAGTAAAACATAAGTAAGAACACATCTAAAGTAAAAGTATAAAGCAAAGTCATGTTGAATACGTATAAAGAGGGAACATTTTAGAATAAAGTCTTAAGAAAGTAATTTTAATGCAGGGTGCTATCTTCCTAGCAAAGCTTGTCCAGGAGAGAAGCCCTGTATCATGTTGCAACATGAAATAAACTATCCTCAAGTGGGATTTATAAATGCATCTTGATGAAGTCAATAGATATGGACTAAGATCATTTTGATATTAGCCACTTGTTAGCTGAAATGAATTCGCATGATGATTATTATTACCATTGCTATCATTGATATAATCTATATTTGACCAAGGCAATAAAGAATTGCACGGGAAGTTTGATTTGATTTGATTTGATTGTTCCACATCTCAAGCTCTTATAGATAAGTAAATATATATCCTTGTCTACATGTATATCTATCAATATGCAAATATTCATATATGAATATATATCTGTGTGTGTGCGTGTGTTTGTGTGTGTGTGTGTGTGTGTGTGTTTGTGTGTGTGTGTGTGTGTGAATATATTAATGTTTTAGAGGAGTTGCTACAATGATGTCTGAAGACAGCTTCAACCCCTATGGAGGGCGCCGCCAACGAAATGTAGCGTAGAGTCGGACAAAAAGAAAAACGTTAATAGATACTCGTATATTAAACAAACTTCCTAATTGTTTCCGTTGACTTTTAGTTAGTAGAAAAACCTCTCAAATCAATCAATGGGTGATTTGACCATAAGAGGATTGATTAATCGATGCGACTCGTCTCCCTTCCTTTCTCCTTAAACCATTGAATGGGCTGGTTGTGGCTGGGCATCTGAGTTGGATGTCTCAAGGGACGAGTGGTCTTTTTGGGGAGGGGGTGGGGTACTAGAATTAATGGTGAATCCCGATGACATGTTGGGAATAGATTTCGATTAGATGCTCAAAATTCTGAATGTTTGAAGACAATCCGAATCCCTCTTGCCCGCCTCAGTTTATTCAATTCCGCTTCTACATGGCTCCCGCTCATCGAGAAGTCAATAACGTATTAACGTCTGATCAAAATGCTCTTTGTGCCTATAGAAAGCGGAACCTTTGATCGTAATCGTTTCCGGGTCATTAAGTCAAACCGACATTCGTTCTATCTGAGGCAGGGAGATCAAACCCTAGCTGAGTCTCTTTCTATTTGTACGTAGCACAGACAGCAGTCCGAAGAAGAAGGGGGGGGGGGGGGACACACCCAATGCCATACGGGCCAGACTTTAATCCAAGACGAATAAGTAATAATTGGTTTTCTTTTCTTTCTTTCTTTTTTCTACTACGGCAAGACTCTATAGGGAGTTTTGTTATGACTGTAATATGGGGCCTAGATCTTCCATCTATTATTGTCATTTCGAGAGAATGACTGGGAGATAGATAGATAGAGAGAGAGAAAAAAGTATACAGAAAGTGAGCGAAAGACAGAGATATAGATAGTGCATCTTGAGTAGGAGCACAGGAGAAAGCATAGTCAATCTTGATGATTGTGTGAAAGGCCCCTCTTTTTTTCTGCTATGGCGTGACTCTATAGGGAGCCGTGACTTTTTTATTATTATGAAAGTAATATAGGGCCTATATATTCCACCTTTCATTGTTTTTTTGAGGAAACGAGTGGTAGATAGATAGATAGATAGAGAGAGAGAGAGAGAGAGAGAGAGAGAGAGACGCACACACACACACACAAAGCGTGCACAGAAAGTGAGAAAAAGACTGAAATATACGAATCATTCTGAGTCAGAGCACATTGAGTGAACATAGCCATTGATCATGTTGACTTCGGATAATTTTGTAGAATGCCATTAGTCGGCAATTATCATCTCAAAAAGTGCTACTTATTGCCGGTCAAGAAGTAAGGATGTCGACATTCTTCGATTGTTCACAGTTATTGCAATGCGCAATGCGGTAGCAGCAACGCCAAGACAGAACAACATGCGAAACCTTGACAATTCGTCCCGCACAACTAACTGCAAGCAATATTTTCTTCGTGAGAATTGTGAAACGGCTGACCTCATGTCTCACTTACGATCCATGCCATACAGAAGCAACGGCGTAGCCAGGATTTCATCTTAGGGGGGGCGGTTAGTCTGCGAGGGAGCGAAGCGACCGAGCCCGAGCGAGCGGAGCGAGCGAGGGGGGGAGGGTGTGGGAGGGGGGTGTCCCCCCTCCCACGGTAAGAACTTTTTTGCATTTGGATGTTGTAAATGGTGCAATTTGATGCATGTTTTTGCGCGTTTTATCGACGTGAAACAGTCCCACTTGTTTATGGTAGCAGTTTATTTTGATGTAGATTATTATTGAACAATTTGCCTACAAAAGGTATAATTCCAATACACTTCTTGTATTAATTCTTTTAACTGAATATCATGAACGCGACTGAACCCGAGCGAGCGGAGCGAGCGAGGGGGGAGGGGAGGGTGTGGGAGGGGGGTGTCCCCCCTCCCACGATAAGAACTTTTTGCATTTTGATGTTGCAAATGGTGCAATTTGATGCATGTTTTTGCGCGTTTTATCGACGTGAAACAATCCCACTTGTTTAAGATAGCAGTATATTTTAGTGTAGATTATTTGAACAATTTGCCTATAAAATGGTATAATTCAAATATTCTTTTCACTGAATATCATGAACGCGACTGAACCCGAGCGAGCGGAGCGAGCGATGGGGTAGGGGAGGGTGTGGGAGGGGGGTCTCCCCCCTCCCACGGTGAGAACTTTTTACATTTTGATTTTGCAAATGGTGCAATTTGATGCATGTATTTGCGTGTTTTAACGACGTGAAACAGTCCCACTTGTTTAATATTGCAGTATATTTTAGAGTAGATTATTATTGAACAATTTGCCTACAAAATGGTATAATTCCAATACACTTCTTGTATTAATTCTTTTCACTGAATATCATGAACGCGACTGAACCCGAGCGAGCGGAGCGAGCGAGGGGGTAGGGGAGGGTGTGTGAGGGGGGTTTCCCCCCTCCCACGGTGAGAACTTTTTACATTTTGATTTTGCAAATGGTGCAATTTGATGCATGTATTTGCGTGTTTTAACGACGTGAAACAGTCCCACTTGTTTAAGATTGCAGTATATTTTAGAGTAGATTATCATTGAACAATTTGCCTATAAAATGGTATAATTCCAATACACTTCTTGTATTAATTCTTTTCACTGAATATCATGAACGCGACTGAACCCGAGCGAGCGGAGCGAGCGAGGGGGTAGGGGAGGGTGTGGGAGGGGGGTTTCCCCCTCCCACGGTGAGAACTTTTTACATTTTGATTTTGCAAATGGTGCAATTTGATGCATGTTTTAACGACGTGAAACAGTCCCACTTGTTTAAGATTGCAGTATATTTTATATCATGAACGCGACTGAACCCGAGCGAGCGGAGCGAGCGAGGGGGAGGGGAGGGTGTAGGAGGGGGGTGTCCCCCCTCCCACGATAAGAACTTTTTGCATTTTGATGTTGCAAATGGTGCAATTTGATGCATGTTTTTGCGTGTTTTATTGACGTGAAACAGTCCCTCTTGTTTAAGGTAGCAGTATATTTTAGTGTAGATCATTATTGAACAATTTGCCTATAAAATGGTATAATTCCAATACACTTCTTGTATTAATTCTTTTCACTGAATATCATGAACGCGACTGAACCCGAGCGAGCGGAGCCAACGAGGGGGGAGGGGAGGGTGTGGGAGGGGGGTGTCCCCCCTCCCACGGTAAGAACTTTTTGCATTTTGATTTTGCAAATGGTACAATTTGATGCATGTTTTTGCGCGTTTTATCGACGTGAAACAGTAAGTGTAGATTATTATTGAACAATTTGCCTATAAAATGGTATAATTTAGATACACTTCTTGTATTAATTCTTTTCACTGTATATCACGAACTCGACTGAACCCGAGCGAGCGGAGCGAGCGAGGGGGTAGGGGAGGGTGTGGGAGGGGGTGTCCCCTCTCCTACGGTGAGAACTTTTTGCATTTTGATGTTGCAGATGGTGCAATTTGATGCATGTTTTTGCGTGTTTTAACGAGTTGAAACAGTCCCACTTGTTCAAGGTTGCCGTATATTTTATTGTAGATTATTATTGAACAATTTGCCTATAAAACAGTATAATTCAAACACACTAGAGTTCTAGTCTTCTTGTATTAATTCTTACACTGAATATCATGAACGCTGTCTGTTCAGCAATCAAACAGAAAAAGCATGCACACGAGGGTGTAGATAGGGGCATATCCCCTCCCACACGAAGGTGATTTTGCGTTTTCAGACCTGAAATTCAGCGATCTGGTGCAAATTTTTGGTGCAACACTTTTTCATCGAAGTGTTAAAATCACGGAATTTAGCTCTTATTCCGAATGTGCACCATCTGTGCGTATGTATAAAGTCTAGTGAGGTAGAACCTAGGGGAAGGGGGATTCCCCCTCCCGCTCGCGGAGCTTTTGCGTTTTTAGAATTGAAATAAAGCGATCTTGGTATAGCCACAGTCTACTTCTTTGCATGGCGGGGGGGGGGGGGGGGGGACAGGAAGAAGGCGTTGGCGAGTGTTATCTCCACTCTTCCCTTCCGATGGAGCTTGTATCTTTTTAAGGCTGAAATTGAGATATCTCGTATACGCATAATAAGCATATTTGATGGAATCAACATTTGGGTAATCAAAAAAAAAAAATGATGGGGGGGGGGGGCTGAGGGAGGAAAGGGTCGATTAAAAGGGGAAATTCCCCTTATACATGAGGGAACCTTCAGTTTTCGGAATATTAGTGAAAAGTCTTGTGCACTCAGAATTATTCAGAATTTTTTTTTTAATCTAAAAAGTGTACTTAGCTAGGGAAAGCGGCAAAGAGGGGGAGGGTTTGGGAGGGGGTATCCCCCTCCCAAGCACGAGAGATTTTGCATATTTTGAATTGAAATTCAACGATCTGGTGCACACTTTGAGTGAAATATTTGATGAAAGGTTGCAAAGGAGACCCGCTTCATGTGCATGCATACACTATACACGCATTTTTTTTTTCCGCCTCCCAACTCCTCGGTCCAAATCTTAGGGGGGGCGACCGCCCCCATCGCCCCCCCCCCCCCTGGCTACGCCAGTGTACAGAAGAGGATATTAGACACGTTTCTGTGTATTAGACGTTTTTTGCTTACGGTCTCCTGTAGCCTTTCATTTCGGGAATATATTATATGCTAAGTCGCCATTTTGGCACTTTGTGCGTATCTTAACCAAACTGTCGTGTAATAATACTGTTCCTATAACATCATTTATATCTTAATCCCAACTGATTTATCCAATTTGGTTAAACCCGTCATGCATGGAATATTTAAAGACAAGGGTTTCTATAAATGTGATTTTTCTCTTGGGAGATCTCAAAGTCTTAGAGTGTAATGGTTTTTCAAAGGTGCTATGCATTTTTTTCCAATCCCATTTTTTTTTTTCATTTGACAATTATCCAGACTATCGAGGTATTAATCACTTTCAAGGAAATTTACAACAAATATGATGGTATATATATATATATATATATATATATATATAGATATATATATATAAAGGTAATACATTCCCCTTTAACGTGGTTTGCATTCAAAATATAATGGAATTTGGATATACATGTATATGCATATATATATATATATATATTATATGTATATGCATACATATATGTATAAACATATATATATATATATATATATATATATATATATATATATATATATATACGTAAGTAGAGTGTGAACTGCAATATGGCTGGCAGTGCTCAACTATCAAGGAGCCCATGTAGTACAATATATAGTAGGATGGAAGGCGTTGCTTTATTAGTGACTTAGCTGGACAGTCTGTTTCGGCCGAAGCTGACGAGGCTTCGGCCGAAACAGACTGTCCAGCTAAGTCACTAATAAAGCAACGCCTTCCATCCTACTATATATTATATATATATATATATATATATATATATATATATATATATATATATATATATATTATATATATATATGTGTGTGTGTGTGTGTGTGTGTATGTGTGTGTATGTTTGTTTGTATCTTATAAGCAAAGTTCTGTTTATGATCCTATTTCAGATTATACTTCAGTATGTAAATATATATATATATATATATATATGCATATATCAGCGGTGCAAGGTTAGTGTTTGGTGTTTGTTTGTTTGTTTGCTTGTTTGTAGTTGTTTTTTCACTTTAGTTTAACTCCAATATCTGCGATTTTTGTTGTCATGTGTTAAAAGTGAGATGCGAGATCTCGACAAACAAGCAAGTCGGCCATACATTGCATGCCATCACATAAACATTTTCCTAGTGGAGGGCACTTACTATGATTGAGTAAAATAGCATGGAATCCTAACATTTACGCGTCATAAAAATGATGGCGACTGCCTGGTCTGTTTACATCTTGGCGGTGGCATGGCTTGATTACCCAATGAATGCCTGTGTATTTATAGAAAGCTTATACGGGCGGCTATTGCACTTGTGTTGATGTCGGTGTTTCTGGCCAGCAGTGCCAGTAGGTCGTGTTTGAATTCGGCCAGACACAAGGCTGCCAACCCCGGCACCATCACTGTATGAGCCGCGCTCGTCCGAGTATAGGCGAAGATAAATTACGTGAAGCTGGCGCCACTTTCCTCCAGTCACTCTTGGCCCGACCTCCGGCACGATCACAGGTCCTTCGCTAGTCGGCCTTTTATCCCGCCTAATTTACTACGCCACAATCCGGAGATAGACAGGTGCTTTGTGCGACCGCATTGCGCGGAGCTAAGTGCGCACCTTCCGCTGGAGCCGACCAACACATTACGAGTAATAGATGTTAATTTGCGTCTAGTCTCTGTAAACGGTTTATGAATGTCCCAATAACAACTTTGAGTTATTACGAGGCTGGTCGGGTTTCTATGTGAAGGGATTGAACGAGGGATATGAAATGTCTCATTTTCCCCTGCATTGACGTGAATACCGGTAACTTAATGTTTTCATAATGACTTAAAAAGGGAACCTGTACGGACACATTAATTGTGATTAATGTAAGCTATGTTGAGAATGCACGTTGTCAATACATGCGTGATGGAGTAGCGCGCTTGTTCTGGATAATTGTGGTGAAAGTTACTCCGGCTAAACACCAATGGAGACAGTACCCATCAAAGTTGTGGCTAACAATGCATTGCATACATAGGGAATGAAAAGGAGACGTTTTCATGAAATTAAGTTTCATTGCGAAATAGCATCTGGCATTACGGAGTGAATTACTTGTCTCCAATCTGTGGAGGACGTAAACAGACGAAAAAAGTGGAAGAGAAATTTGAGAAGATGATTGTTGCGGTTTTCAAAGGATGAGAAAAGGAGATGACACACATACGCCTGTTGAGATACCATTCAGAAACAGTATGGCTGTAGACAAATTCCTACTGCGTTTTCGTTGGTGGTAGGAATTGAGCAACCTTTTTGTTTGGTATCATTTTGTTAATGCCGCGGGGGAATGTTACACGATACGAAAGATTCTTATATGGAAGTTTAAAATATGTCAATTATTTCATTAAGCAGATGAAATTATTCAAGAAAAGATCTAAAACACACTCTATCCGTCATCCGTCGGGAAACTTCATATTCTCATTTCAAGACTCCCCTCAAATCATATTAAATTGTTCAATGGAATTTTTGGTTAATTTTTGTGTAATATTGAATAAGCCTATGGATTGGATTTGAAGGGTTGTACTATAGCTGTTTATGTGTGCACAGCATGTGCCGAATCTTAAAGATTTTATGCGCCGAAGGTATCAGCAATGATAGATACGGCGCAGTAAAAAAGGTACTTGGTTATTGTTATCAATATCATAATTACATCATAATGAATCAAAGCTGGGGAAAAACACAACAGCATATATACTTATTTATTTCATAGGTCCTGCTTGTCAAAATAAAAGTAATTTGTCTGGAAAACATGACCAATAAGTTTTAGTGGTTTCATCCTATAAAATCTATCACCAAACAAAAGATTTGAAAATCTATCATCACGTTGTCATTTCCAAATGGCATGATTCAATTCTAATCTGCATTTCGTTCAAGAGAGAGCACACATTTCGTTAAAGAGAGAGCATACCATACTGACTAATCTGCGATAATGGCAACCGCGGACCAGATAAAAGACTAGTCTTAGAAAAAAGAGTATTTGTATTAGCACAACAATGAACGCCTGAACAGAATCGGATGAAAATTAGGGAAGATAGGAAATTGGGAAATTTCACTGATCTTTACAAAACAGTTCTTGAAGAGTTGGTAACATGAATATGCAAATGAGTGAGCTGATGATTTCATCTGTTCACAACAGTTACTTGCCAAATAGTTTGGAAACAACTTTTCGAAATTTCCAGTTTTTTTATGCTCCAATCTCAAAATTCTCATAATGTATCTTTATATTGAAGTTATTCAGCAAGGAATGGCATTTGGTACAGAAAGGTGTTTTTTTTTTTGTTTTTTTTTTAAGATAATAAATGGAAAGTAATATTATGAGGTGATTACAATATTCAATTCAATTCAAATTTTATTTTCACTTTTTTTTTCAACAGAATTTACAAAGAAATATGTGAAATTTGACGTCGTTGAAAATATACACATATTATCATCTCACTTCTAATATATATCATCACCTCATTTCTGTGAATATTCGTATCATATTATGTTCATGTTCTAAAACTGTTTGGGAAACTTGGATAATTTGTAACATTTCATTTCATGATTTTGATTCGATTTTGACAATTTTGTTGTTGTTGCTGTGCGTATATATTTTTTCTGTTATCGAGTCATTTCTGGTCCAGAATTGAACTCAAGTTGAAAATTGTAATGATAATTATTGTTGATGTGAAGAAAAAACAACCAAAAACAAAAGAAAAAAGCAACAACCAGGGTTTTCAACACCATCACAACATACTTTCTAACCTGTCAGTGTGGCACTCTATTCAGTGATATAGTGTTCAGTGTTATAGTGTTATAGATCAGTGTTATATTTAACACCCATGGTATTAACACTAACACTGATCTTTTTCCAGTGTAGTTCATTTGTGACGTTTCAAAGATTTGTGCTTAGCTGAGCAATGTATGTGGATGACCAATGAAAAAAAAAAATGGATAGTACATATGTATAATCATATGATCATCTCAGCTCTCTCGATTTAATGTACCGATATATACCAATATTATATGACCTATATAGATACCAATGTGTGATTGGTCAAAATGCTGTCACGTGACCATGTTCACAAGGATGAGAAGCGTTATATTTCATAACATGACGTAAATTACGTACAATCAGGGAATATAACAGCGACTACGTTAAACAAATGGCGTTATATCTGGAGGGGTGACGTAATCAAAAAATCAATTGTTATGATGCGCGCAACATACACAGAGACGCTTTGCACACACACACAGACATACTTACGAATGTAATCGTGACCGGTCGACCGACCACATTGCACACGCACCATACCACTTACGTTTACAGAATGCGCTAGCGGTATTAAATGAGCATCACACTGACACACGCTAGTACACTGCAAGCGCGAATTACGAAATTGCAACTGATTTGTTTTCGTCAAACTGGCATGGCAGCTTTGATGAGCAGCTGTCCTTCGCTTGTGAGAGAGAAAGAATTGTTGTCCTGATAGCTATAGAGCCTCCTACTCCAATCAATGTTAGACAGTCGTGACAGGAAAGCCAAAGGATTTCCCATTACATTACCAGAGCCTGAACTGAGTAAGTTTTTATGCTACTTGTACTAGCGCAGGACCTGGACCAGGGCCAGGTCCGTAGTCTAAACAGCTCTTGTACCAGTGACTGCAGGCAGAAGAGATTAGGCCCTACATTATCAGAAAGTTCACATTCTCATACATCACCACAAACAAATGTTATGTCAACAAGCTTGCTTTACCCAGACCAAAAGCGGCATTTGGTCTAGTCTTCTACAATTTTTACATCTCTCATTACAAAATCTGGCTCTACCGCTACGAAACTAGGCCCTACGTACGATTGATTAACGACTGTTCTAGAAATTACTTAGTATGTGATAAACAGGCAACGGTCGTACTCCACGGAAGAACGAATTCCCGGTAGGCCTACGTGAAAGCCATCGGAGTTAGATCTACGTATCAAAAGGTTACTTGTGGCTCGATTGAATACCACTGGCACTAGCGCACTGTTGTCATGCGGTACGCGCGTTCATGAATATGACTGCGAAAAGGAGTAGTGTTTCTAGACCTAGTCGTTTTGCTTTAGGGCCTATGTCTATACAGCAGTTTATTTCTTGTACTGTAGGTCATATAATATAACAGATATTGACTTTTTCCTTCGGTAGGAATATAACATTTAATTTCCCTTGGGAAGTTATATTTTTGTCTCGGAATACTATATTTTTCCTCAGCGCTACGCGCTTCGGAAAAATATAATAATCCTCGACAAAAATATAACTTCCCGCGAGGATCTCAAATGTTATATTCCACCTCTGGTAAGTCAATATCTGTATAATGTCCAGCAACTGGTAATTTCATTTCATTTCATTTCATTTCTTTATTGTCCAAATTATGTATAAAAACATGGCAAGGCATGAAATGAAATGAAATAATATAATAATTATGATGTAATATTATACGCACCAGTGTGTATATTACAAACGCTAAAGCCTCATGAAAAGACTTTATATTAACAATGAATTAACTTAGGCTATTCCTTTATACCAATACATAATAGCTGTTTGGACATTTTACGAAAGGAAATGAAAAAAAATCCTCTGTACCGTATTCACGATATGACCAACTATCATATGATATTGCAGTTTAACACTATGTCACCAAAACTCGGAAGAACAACTATGGTATCTTTAGATCCAGGGAAGATGGACATTGTGTTGATAAAAAGAAAGAGCTTGCATCTGTAATTGTATAATAACTTGAGAGACCGTCATCAAGAGAAAGAAAAAAAATAAGGCAGTAAGAGGGAGGGAATGAGCCAGAGAGAGAGAGAGAGAGAAAAGAGAAAGCCCGCTTATTTGTGTCTGCATTGAAATAGGCCATCTGAAAAGGACCAGGCTCCCCGAACTCTCCCCTTGGGAGCAGACGGACGTCCGGCTTGGCGATCCCCAGACCAATTACTATGGCCGGGAACTTGTAAGGATCCACAAACCACAATTCAGACGTCTCCCTTCTTGTTTTCTTTACCCAAAAGGGGATAAAAGGAGGAAAAAAGGGTAATTTGAAATCGATCTCTTTTGAAGTATAAGTAGGGGCAGTGAATAACCGTATTTGTTATGCTTTTCAGCGCACTGAGAGTAGCCTATTAGCGCCATTAGGGAAGAGAGCATGGGACGAGAAAGGGATATAAGCAGTTGAGCAGCTATAGGGAGGAAACGAGGAAGCAAGGGAAGGTATAACCAAGATTTTGAATATGTATGTCTGATGAAAGATATTGTTTATGATGGATTCTCTCATTCAATACATAATTTGATAAAAAAATATCAAATAGCGCCCACTTTCAATAAAGTCTCATAAAAGTGTTGATAACTATATTCATTCATAGACATTCTTGTGATAAAAGTTATGATAAAAGATATCCTGTATTTTCTTCTTGATACTTCTTTTTTTACAAGCTTTACTCGCAAATAATCATCTCAAATCAACAGGAATGGAGTTAACTTCTTTTGATATTTTAGTAAGAGCCCATCATCACATATAAGAGCAACATAAAACCTTTTCAGTGATATCTTGTTTCATAACAAGGAATATTTCATTTAATTTCATTTTATTTCAATATTCTTGAAGTTATGATTAAAAATATCATATATTTTCTTATTATTTTCCTTTCTAGCAGTTTTATGCTCAAATATATCTAAAATTAAAAAGAATGGAGTTAACAAATTTTGCAATCAAACGCATACACACGCATAAGTATATAGGCCCTACATATACATACATATATGTACACACACACGGCATATTTGTAGTTATGTTTATTTATACACACATACACACACACACACACACACCTATATATGGATTTTATATATATATATATATATATATATATATATATATATATATGTGTGTGTGTGTGTGTGTCTGTGTGTGTGTACATAATATTGTGTTTAAAGTTTACTTCAACTATTGTTGATGTCGCAAATTGTTCACATGTCTGTGGAGGAGAAACGATTCACAAGTTTTCGTCCTAGCAGCGAACTGACGACTGTAAAAGAATGGAAGACACAATTAGGTGTACAACATCACCCTTTGAGATGATCTACCGAGGATATTAAGATCTTTAACTATAATGATACTGCAAGTCTGAGTTAATTTACAGCTTGAGTAGAATTTCAATAACGATATCTAAGACAACATAAAATGACTCGGATTTCATTCAACATGGATATTTGTTTTTGAATAATTGGCCAGGTGAGCATTACACTGGTAGATTAAAACGAAGTTATTAGCCCTTGCTCAATGAGTATTCGCTTAACTTTTGTATGTATGAAACAAATGTGTTTAATCCTTGTCGATAAAACACATTTTCCCTCTGTAAATGGAGCATAATTGATTTGTAATATATTTATTTCACTGTCTGATTATTTACACACTACATTGTTACAGAAATATCTCTCCGAAGGCAAAGGGAGATCGATGTTTGTTTGTTTGTTTGTTTGTTTGTGTGTTGTTGTTGTTGTTGTTGTTGTTTTTTTGTTTTTTTTGTTTTGTTTTGTTTGTTTTGTTTTTGTTTTTGTTTTTTTTTTTTGGGGGGGGGGGGGTTCTCCAACGGTACCAGACAAGTAAGCTGGGTCTCTGAGCCCTTATACCACATCGTATGCAAGACAGGTAGAAGATGTTCGTGTTCAGAAACCGGACAATCCTAACCGGAAAGAGTTAATTGTAGTAATTCGAGCCCCTCCCTTTTCTTCGTTCTCTCTTTCTGTTTCATTAATTTGTAGTAAGATTACTTAGGCTTCTTCGTCCGAATGGAATGTGCAGTTATTTAGCTTTCTTAATGATGTGAATGATCCAGTGAAACAAGGCATCTCTCTTCCCCCTTCCTTCAACCTTTCTTTGTCTATAAAGTCTTTGAGTATAAACATATTAACATGTGTTATCTAACAGTGATGGCCGTGTTTAGTGTAAAACTCAATTATCGGGTCAAACGTACAAAAGTCAAACGTGATCGTGTGTTCCTCGTCTCAATAAGCCTCTGAAGTGAACTACCTGGTAAAGTTTAAACAAAGGTGTGCCTGACTTAAGTTTGTGGTGGGAGCGTGTCACGCATGAAAGGAGAGTAATTAAGCTGAAAATGGCTTGACGGTCCGAAAGTTTTCTCCTCCATTTCACAAAGACGATATGTCTGATTGGCCAGCCCTAAAGTGCTGCTTAAACTAATCAGCGTGATATTATCGACCGCTTAATTACGGTACAGTTACAGCGCAATGGGCATTTTCACCTGCCCACTGACGTTGTTTTGCTGGTAACAACAAACGAATTGCACCTCGTAGCTGCGCGAAGATGAGATATTGGCGCCGAATGCCCCTCGTTGGAGTTGGGGGGGGGGGGAAGCACACCCCCCAAATACCCACCTCCTGTCGGAAAATCTCCGTTCGCATGCGAGACTGCGCGGTCCAGCTTCGTCACGCCTCAACGACCCGTCTGTAGTTTTTGTTCGAGCGCCGTAGAAGTAGCGGAGCGAGGCCGAAATTCGGCGCCGCGGAGCCGGGCAACCTATTGTGTCGACAGACCCCTCCATCACTGCCAGTCCAAAAGAACGATAGGGGTGACTTGTTCCCAAACGTAAAGAGTCCCAGCCTTTTCTTCTGCAGAACTAGAGAGAAAAGAAGACCTATCATGCTCCGAACAGTTAAAGCCTGGATCGTTTTCGTGGATAGATCTCAAGATAGATGATAAGTTGCGTAGACAAAAGGACACGCCAACACAGAAAACTGAATCAGAGATTTATTACATGCTTATTTGTTGTGGCAGAGAACATAACAGAGATGTCCTTAAAAGAGGATCGTCGCATTTCACTCAATTTTCTTCAGAAAAAGAAAAACCTATTAGAGCCCAACATTATGGCAGGCTATCCATGAAATCAGAAGCACATCCAAAGAGTGCAGAGATGTTTTGATTCATGATACAAATCATGCATGATCGAGCGCTCCGGGCTACTTATTAGGGAGCTTTAGATTTTGACGCGCGGACGTTTGAGACGACGAGTGCGCTGGACGTTCTCCTCTCCCCTGCGTCGTGCTGAAAAGTAGCTTTAGTACGCTGGGACGCAACGTATAAAAAATAAAATCGCGCCCCATAAGATCAGTGCATGAAGAAGCTCTCTACGTCGCAAACTGTGCGGACGTGTACGCGTAGTAAACAACTCAGGCGACGCAAGCTAAAAATAGATTGACTTTACGCGCGCTACTGCGCAAGCTCAGATCATGTTTTTTTCCTTTGAACGTCCGCGCGTCTAAAATCTAAAGCTCCCTATTATCATTATTAACAGCGGTGTTATTTTCCTGAATATCTTAACTGTGATGTCTGTTAGACAACCCTCGTGATGATCAAGTTTCTTCTTCACTCCTTTCTTCTTGTTCTAGATGCTCATGTCTTTAGTGGGAAGGCTCTCGAGAGGTTTTGACATTAGCTCCATCCTTCCCCTACAATTCGTTCTATAACTCTCCTTACTGTCTCCCTTAATTCTACTTCTTCTCCTTCTTCTGTTCCCCATTCTTTGTCTGCTCCTTCATCATCTCCTGTGTCTTCCTTTTTTTCCACCCGCTTGCCATTCTAGTTTGCAAGTCCACATCATGAATATATAGGGAAATAGTAATAAAGGTACAGACAGACTGATAGATGTTTCATCACAATTGAACCTAAAACAAGAACAAAGGTCAGCGTTTCACATGTTTTCAGGAAAATGTGTGATATCATGAGCAACCCCATGCGAACGTTCGATCAGAGTCTCCCATTAATCTATACACGTACAAATCTTGGCAAAATTCCCTTTTTTACATAAATCGAACTGTATCATCTGCATACAAATTTGGTTCTGCTACAATGATTTAGAAATGATGGCTAAAACAAAAATGAATGTACCCGTTGAAAGTGTGAACATAAAACATGGCATATTTACCATATTCTTATGGTCAAATCATAGAGAAAGCCGTATAAAGAACACAGATCTAAAGGTTTTGCAGTACGTCTACCCTGACACAGGAATCTCGAGTAGCGCCATGCATGTCCACCTTGAGCAACTTCGTCAACTGCTTCTTGCAGCCGCAATACGAATAATTTCATAATCTACATTTCTAGTTGCAACTATCAAATATTATAACTAACTGGTAAAAACACGGGAAACTGAAACTTCTTCTCCTATTTTATACATTTGAGTTTGATTATATACCTCTTCCATCATATTCCTCTATTTTTTTTTAAATCTTTGAAAGCCCAATTCAGATAATGTAGATGGAACACAAGCATTGACGAGACATTATACATAGGCAAGTCATATCGAAACTGTTTGGTTCTACGTTATGTCCGAGTAAATGGGCAAGTCTTATAACAGAAATGAATGCTATAATTTCTTCAAGTGGAGACCTAATGGCAAAATGAGATTCAAATATTATGAAAGAGGATGTGCAATAATTCACTGTATTTTGTATTCAAATTATTTATTTAATTTGTATGTGAACAGCCCGATATACAGCAATCTCTGTGTTTTTATTTTTTTCGTTTGTATATTGTATTCTTGATGAAAAAAAATGAAGAAATGACTTGAAATTGAAATAATATATGAAAATGAGTAAGAATTAAACAGAAATGAAAGTCCTAATCTCAGACGTCATTTATATAAAACTTTATTCATGCAAAATGAGATTGGAATGTTATGGAAGACAAAAAGCAATAATTCACCGTATTATGTATTTAAATAGTTTTTCATTTTTTTTTGTAAAATTTTATCGTTTGCAGAAAATTATATGTTACAAAAATCTCTATACCATTGTTGTGTTTTCGTTTATATATTGCATTTTAAGAAAATGTAGAAGCAAACTGAAATTTAGATTTGACGTGACAATATAAATGAAAATGTGCAAGAATTGTAACAGAACTGAAAGTCATAATTTTATCCCTAGTTGATAAAAAACTTGATTCATGCAAAGTGAGATTGAATTGTAATGAAAGAGAAAAAGAAAGAATTTTATTGTAGTTTGTATTTCAAAGATTTATTGAATTCGCTTGTAAAACTTGATTTTTTTTTGCCCAGAAAATTTGCAGAAATAGATTAAAAATTGAAACTGAAATTGAAACAAACGCTATCATTTCCTTTCCTTGGAATATTATATAGGGAAACCATCGTAAACATTTATGCGTGTATTCTGTTATGTGCGAGTGTGTTAGTGACTGCATGTGCACATAAATGTATATTATGGTTTATAAACATATTTGTGACATGCATATCCATACCTAAGCAAAAATATCCATAATTTTGACAGTGAGACGCCATATTTCCGTAAAATACCCAAAGGTTACTTGTTCACTGGGGCTAAATGTTCTGAATTGAAAGTACCCAATCTGATCATCAACAATCATTCTATATAGAAGTCAGAATCGAACGTCAGTGACAGCTTTTGCTTCATTATCATGTTTTAGTGTCTTTTATATCTAGGTAATTCTGCGTTGTTTGCTTGTTTGTTTGGTTGTGTGTATGGTGTTTTTTTTTTCTTGAAGTTAAGATAATAGGAAAGAAATGAATGCTTCATGACTAAGGTGTAAGTCATGGATTACAATAAATGGGTTAAGATGTAAGGCAGGGCTCGACACTAACGGTGGCCCGGTGGCCCGGAGCCACCAAAAATGTACGTCGGGCCACCAAAATTTCAGAAATGAAGAATTTGGTGGCCTGATCGGGCCACCAAAAAAGGTCGGATATTTGCCTTTAGGCCACCCAAAATAAAAGTTAGTGTGGAGCCCTGTGTAAGGGTTATCAAACAGAGCAGAAGATAATTGCTTGTTCTGAAATGTGACGTCATTTCCATGAGTAAATGATTCACTCTATGGTACATTACATCCAGAGCGTTTACAAGGTTGTTATAGCATTAACAGCTGTGAATATAAAAGTCTATCTCCATGTATTTAACGAACCTAATGACTGTAACGTGAACCTCATCATTGGACTACGCCTACTTAAAGGAGACCTCCGGATGATTTTCAAATTTTTAACATTTGAACATATATAAATTAGTTATACTGGGTACAGAGTTTCAGGATTTATAATAATTGGGATGGAAAATAAGAATGTTTTCGAAATTTCTAACAAATTGCAATGAACAAGGATGATGACATGGCAGCCTCACCATAAGAATGCATGAGATGTAGCTCTAGGAAGCAGAACAAAAGAAGAAGGCATGCATAGATTATACACAGGTGAGCTTGCAAGCATGCGGTATTGTAATGGGATGACACTGCTACATTTCTGAGATATGTGAGGCTCCTATGTCATCATCTTTGTTCAGTGTAATTTGTCTAGAAGGTTTTTGAAAGTACTGTTTCTCTGCTCAAGAACCACAATAAATTCCACAAATCTATATACATGAAGCTGTTGATTTATGTACTACATGATGTGAAATTATGAAAATCGTCCGGAATGCCCCTTTAAAGAGGTATAGCTTAGGCGACTAAGCTTGTTACGTGTCCCCGCTCCCTCTATCCAACAGCCCGCATTTCAATAATGAAGGTGCAATAATTTCAGTAATTATCGTCACGCTTTAACGACTTCAACGCAAACAACGTACAGGGGTGTCGTGACGTGTTGATGTTTTGAATCAGTGATCATGATAATGATCACACTGGTGAAAAAAAAGGGGGAGAGGTAACACTTTAACGGTAATAATAAGAATAGATTCAAAGGGACACATGTTGAATACGTCATCCTGGGATGACGTTTTCTCCTTATGTTGCTCCAGTAAATTCTCGTCTCATTCTTTTTGTTTATTATAGTTCATAGTTTGTACGTGTTGGAAATGAAATAAAACGAAACGAAACTGACGATAAGTATTATAGACAAGGGCAAAACTTAGGGCCAAGGGACAGCTTATGCCAAATAATTTGTGGGCATAATCTTGAAAAAGTATTCAAAATCTTTCCATAACCTATTCAAATAATGTTGCAGAAATACAAACAAACAAACAAACAAACAACAAACGCTAGACCCAGCCCCCGATCCCCAAAAAGAAGAGAGAAATAGATATCATTAACGGATGTGAAAACACAAAGACAAATGAAAAACGAATACCTATCAGATATTTGAGGCAGAGTTACGTTTTGATGTTATCCTATACAGACAAACATCAACAAACGTCAACGACCATGTGATCGCGTTATACACTGACTGTAACTTTTCAACAGCTGTCACTACCAGCCTGCATTTTACTTTTTCTTTGTAAAATCTTTTTCACCTTCCAAACAATAAATTTGTGAAATAGATCCTAAGGTGAGGCAGTTGTGTAACTATACGGCTATTCACTGGTATATTAGCGCCCCAGCACGCTTAGTCCTTTGATAAGAAGTCCTATTCTCATTGCCGTCATGTATTGCGCTGAATTATTCATGTTGACCTTGCCGAGTACTTATGTACTTTTAGTGTAGATGTTACGTAATCGTAAGCTGATACGCTTGGCCGGTGTCTTATTTATAACTTTGTTTTTGCATTTTCTTTTCAAATGACTGTGGCTGCAGAGCATAACCAATATAAGCATGCATCGATGAGGTGCAACTGCAGTTGCAATTGGACCCTGAAAAGGGAATCTGTGAATCATTGCATTTGATGTACCATTGAATGGAGCATGTTAATGACCAAAATGGCATGTTCATAACGACAGAATAATGAAAACAGTGTTTAAAATTCTACAATATCGGCAATACAATGTTGTATCGCTCCATGTAGAACAGAAGTTTTGACAATTTGGGTTCGATAACGCGCCCCTCCCTTCCTTTTCTCATTTCTCGATCTCGGCCTTGCAAAAGATGCAAGTATTTCAAACTTTTATGGACAAGGAATATTTTCCTCGATAATAAAAGCACCTCCCTCCCCTCACATGAGAAGGGTTTCTCATGTGAAAGATTTTTGGGAAAGGGGACTCAAGATGCGCCCCCCTAAAAATTGTTTGCAATGGATTTTTCATATTCTCCAACGTATATCACGGCCGTCCTTCAGGCCTTTCTAATGTTGCCACCGGGGGGCTAAATAAAGGTTACATTTTACTGAGTTTTGAATAAATTTCATTTCATTTCATTTATCAAGTTTTCACTCAAATCAGACATTCTTGCCGCGGTTACAACCTCCATCTATGACGATGTAAAGTAACACAAATTATAAGTTATAAGTTCAGTATATGCAATTAGCATTTACATGGCACAAAATCAATTGAAACCATTCTTAAGTGCATTATACAATCATGCGAATAAATTTAGGCACACAATTTTATTGTTGCTAGCTTTATCTCATTTATACTCTCCAGAATGCACTAGAGGAAACATAATGAATATTTTAAATCTTATTAGTTGTGATATTTGTCACTACATATAAAGCAATATGTGACGTGTGATAATGAGTTGAAAAAGTAAGTCCATGATGATTTCATCTGATATCAATAGGTCTTCACCTCACAAACTCAAGATATGTTTGAAAGAATTAAGTGTTACCAAATGCCTTTGACTGCGTGATATTTCCTTTTTATACACACCCGATCAGCTCCACTCTTCAAAATTTTTCTTTGCTTTCGTTATGCCATCAACTGTAAAATCAGTGGAAATATGCATAACAATACATGTGCACCTGCTCACAATAGCAAGATAAGTTTTATACAATGTCAATACCATGCCTCGCCTTAATTGCCGAATTCTCTGTCCGGGAACATTTTCCACACCGAAACAATGATCATCCATCTTATTGTCTAAAAGGTGTAGATATGTGAGACTTGTTGTGCTGAAATGAGTTTGATGTGCATTAACTAAGGTGACATAAGGCATTGTGATGCATATCTGAGTTTACACCGTTGATGACATCACAATAGGCAATTGAGCATTCTGTTTTTAAAGGTCCTGTTTACCTTTGGGAGCAATGATTTAAAAAGAAATGTTCAAGATATCACATTTGATGCATACGTGTAGGTCAGTTGTATCACAAAACATCCTACCATATATAGAATTTTTGCAATAAAGCCTAAAATATGATGAGATATCACTATTTTTCTTATTAAAGGGAAGGTAAAACCAAAGAGCAATGTGGATTGAGTGAAAGCAGCAACATTAGTAGAACACATCAGTGAAAGTTTGAGAAAAATCGGACAATCGATGCAAAAGTTATGAATTTTTAAAGTTTTGGTGTTGGAACCGCTGGATGAGGAGACTACTAGAGGATATGACGTATGAGTGGACAACAATACAAAGAAAATATAAAGGATATTCAACAAAAATTCACTTTTCTAGAATTATGAAAGAGCAGTGGACCAACCGCTTTCAGAAAGCAGGGGGAATAATTGCTACCCTTAACATATGTCAATATCAAGTTGATGGAATTTGTAATTTTCATGAAAAATGGATTTTTGTAGTATTTTCTTTATATTTTCTTGATATTGTAGTCCACTCATACGTCATAACCTCTAGTAGTCTCCTCATCCAGCGGTTCCAACACCAAAACTTTAAAAATTCATAACTTTTGCATCGATTGTCCGATTTTCTTCAAACTTTCACTGATGTGTTCTAGTAATATTGCTGCTTTCACTCAATCCACATTGTTCTTGGGGTTTATCTTCCCTTTAAACCATAACTGTAGACGGTTTAGTCTGGAAACATTTTTATTTCAATTCAATTCAATCATAGTTTATTTCCAATCAACGAAAATCCAAAAAAAAAACCCAAAAAACATAGTACAAAGTATACATGTGATGAAATATTGTTCAAACGTTTGCAAAAGATTCATGTAATATATATACGAGACAAGTTATAGAACAACATATAACATGTACAATATTTAGGAAAACACTGTATAAATACTTCGTGGGAGAGCGGAAAATGAATTCGATTATGGAAAATAGTGATCCACTAAAAAGCATAGCTTGTCGGACGTGGATCGCTAGACAAATAATGAGTAAATTATATACTATTCTATAACAATATACATGTAATTATTTTGAGATACACCGGTTGGGAAAAAAATATAGAATACCAATGCTAGTGCCCGGACACTGCTCACTGAACCACGTGTACCGGGAAAATATGACAAGGACAACACGTTCGTACACACATTCGATTACCCACACGTATACACTGTAAGACGCGAGACAGTACCGAGAGGAGAGAAGACGGTAACAATACAAGTCTACGAGGAACAAAAGACAGGAAAGGAAGAGGAGAGAAGAAAGAAGAGAAGTCTGCACACAGAACACGCCAAGTGCTGCGACATCAGGACAGGTGAAGGCTCAAGCATGAATCAAAACAATTTAAATTATCTAAGATTATAAGTAGAAAGTAAATATTTTCTGAGTTTGTATTTAAATGTAACAAATTTGGGGGAATCTTTTAAACTATTATCTAAGTTATTCCAAAGTCTGGGTCCGGTATAAAGAAATGTATTTTGGGCATGTGCGGTTCTCATTAGTGGAAGATGAAATTCGTCGGATCGTCGCGTGGGATTGTTATGAACATGACTATTTCGATGAAATGAATCATGGAATATTTTAGGTAAAAAGTTACTGTTGTAATTAAACATAAACTGGCCAAGTTGAAACACATACAAATCATTTACTTTTAATATTTTATGGTCAGAAAACAAAGCATCTGTATGTTCTCGGGTATGTAAATTAAAAACAATTCTAAGCGCTTTCTTTTGCAGTAAAAGAAGTTTATCAAGTAACATCTGATATGTATTACCCCAAGCAAGAATCCCGTAGTTTAAATAAGGTAGTATCAAACTAGAATAAAGAGTTAATAATGCAGATGAAGGAAGATAATATTTTAATCTATTCATTACGCCAATGTTACGTGATATAATTGTACATATGTTATCAATATGATTCCTCCATGAAAGCTTGTTATCGACGCAAACACCAAGAAATTTAAAGAAAGAAACTTCTTCTAAGGGAGTAGTATCAAATGTTATTTTGCCTGGGAGGCTATCTAAAGAATTACTAAAAAGCATAACTTTTGTTTTTTGAATATTTGATGACAATTTATTTGCGTATATCCATTGTATAACCTTTTTCAGTTCTTCATTGACTGTTCTTATTAAAATGTTTGGGTCAGGGTGAGAAAAAAAAAAGGTTAGAGTCATCCGCGAATAATATGAATGATAGTTTCTCCGAGGATCTATGAAAATCGTTAATATAAATAATGAATAACAATGGGCCTAATAAACTCCCTTGTGGAACACCAGATGCAATTGTTTTACTTTGAGAGTCAAAGCCGTTAACATATACAAATTGGGATCTTTCTGATAGGTAACTCGTGAACCACTCCAAGGCCTTTCCACGTATTCCATAATGAGACAGTTTGGCGAGAAGTATTCCGTGGTTAATCGTGTCAAAGGCCTTGGAGAAGTCCAAGAAGATACCTATTGTGTGTGAATGTGTGTCGAGTGCTTGTGTGACTTTGTCGATGAGGGCAAGTAGTGCGTGTGCTGTGCTGTGATTTTCCCTGAATCCAAATTGAAAGTTTGAGAATATGTCGCAGGTTTTAAGAAAACGTACTGTCCTGATATAAACTATTCTTTCAAGAATCTTAGAAATAGAAGATAATAGAGATATGGGTCTATAGTTATTGACATCATCCTTCTCCCCTTTCTTGTAAATAGGAATTACTTTCGCAATTTTCATGCTATTTGGCACATGGCCAGTTGTAAGTGATGAGTTGATAATGTGTACTAAGGGATCCACTATTTGAGGAATTATGTTTTTTTATCAAATAGTTGTCAATTCCGTCATGGCCAGGACTTTTTCCTTCTTTCAAATTAGCAACAATCTTTATTATTTCTTCTTTATATGTTGGGTCAAAAAATATAGTTTTGGAGTTAGGTGTATCTAAGAAATCATTAAAAGATTTACTAGAAAGAGGAATATTTTGAGAAAGATTTTTTCCAATTGAAGAGAAAAAGTCATTGAAAATTTCCGCCATGCCAGCGGGAGTGTTGCTGGAGGCATTGCCCCACCAAATTTCAGAAATATTAGATGAATTGTTAGATGTATTCATAGCATTCTTTAATGTTTTCCATGTGTTTTTAATTTCATTTTTGTATTTGCTTATCTGATTCACATAAAACATTTTCTTCTGCGTACGTAATAATTTGGTGAGTGTGTTTTTGTATGAAACATATTTTTTCTTATTTTTTTCAGTGGGATTACATCTATATTTATGAAACAAATTATTTTTCCTGTTTATAGATCGTAATATAGACTGGGTTATCCACGGGAGTCTTGGAATTTGCTTATATCTATTTTTTATATTACGCAGGGGAATATGGTTATCGATTTCGGAGGTAAGAGTAGATATGAAATAGTCATAAGACAAGTTGACATCTGTAGTGTTGTATACAGAAGACCAGTCGATTTCTTTTAAACTGTTTTGAAGACTTATAAGATTATCTGCAGTAATCTTACGACGCTTATAATAATTATTTTGTTTATTCAGTTTAATTGGTACCTGAGCAAATATAGGAAAATGGTCAGTGATGTCTGAGAGGACGATACCAGACTCAGGAAGTGGAAAAACATTACAAAAAATGTTGTCTATGAGGGAAGCCGATTGGCTGGCGACACGGGTAGGCTTTGAGATTAATGGTAAAAACGAAGCAGACATTAATGTTTCTATTATAGCTATTGTTCACATTTTGTATGTTTTACAATACTTAAAGACAGTCAGTCGGGAGGGTACATGGACATATTTCAGCCGCGGGTGGCGCACGTAAACTCGCTTCCGAAGTTAATACTACGAAGCGAAATGTGTGTGTGCGCAAGACATCCCTGCTGCAATGTATCGCGCTATACAATGTAGTATCTCGATTCCTCGCTTGAGCGCTGAGCTCAGCTGAGATGTGTACGTACTGTATGTGAATTGCATGCATGGTATACGGTAGCGATCGCAATATCGCCGGCCGTAGTTATAGCGCCTGAGCTGCCGTTACATACGTATACGCACCTTCTAATAGTAGCCTCCTCTCATCATCGCATCGTCGGTCGTCGTCACTCGTTAACTACTTGTATACTCGTCAGATCAGATCAGACTAGAGTACAGACCACAATCAGTTGACAATAGATACATGTGTGCAGGTAAATGTGAGGATGGCCATCATGGACAATGACACATCGTCATGGGTTGCGGACATGACCGCAGAGCTGTCTATTTTGAACATGGACGATTGGGTCGGAGACCCAATCATGTATCATGTACTTGCTCACAGGCGTCGCGGCTGTGCCCGTGCAGGGCCAACGGCCACAGTTGCACTGCACAGTGTACAGTGTACCTGTGGCCGTGGTAAAAGGGGGCCCTGCGATAGCGTCATACAACAAGTAAATACGTTTGCAGTCTTTCGAGTTGGACGGCTGTTTGATCTCCATTGTGAAGTTTCATTACTAAACCAAAGGCTAAGCCGAACTGAAGCCGCAGAACTTGATTTTTATTGCAAACAGTACACGCACACCACACACATTGATATTGACATACCGATGACTTTATATCGACTGTGTATGTTACGATCCGGCCGAACGTATCACAGCTGACATGGGATATGCAGCAGATCATTGCACAGGGAGATCAAAACACTGATCTCCCCTCTAGTTAGAGGGGAGATCAGTGGATCAAAACAACCTGCCATATGCATTGCAACTTGCTATATATATGAAGCTTAGAGTTTTAATATTTCTTCATTAAACCATATTCATAAAACTAAATATTTAATAACGTAATACATAAATAATCCATAATATTGTTATAGGATATTTCCAGTAATATTAAAACATTATTGCTTAGATTGCTGAAACTGGCACCACAGTGCAAATAAACAGAGACTGGAGCCAGGTACGTACGTACACGTACACACCCAGCTCTCTCAGTTGTGTCATGCGTCGACCGGAGCCCGTAGGAGAGATTTTTATGCGCATGGCTGTTATGCGGTTTTGTGCGTGCACCCATTCGGCCCCATTCGGTAGGTATTCGGGCGTCCATGTTGAAATTAGGGTGGACGGCTCGCACGGCTCTTGTAGTCTAGCTGGGTGTTCGCTGGTGCGTTGCGTAGCGTCGTGTTCGGCATTCGGTACGTACGAGGGGGGGGGGGGGGGGTACGGTAACGGGAGGAGCAGCGTGTCGTGCTTTTCTACTGAGCTGCAAATCGCCTGCGACGATTGAGCGTCTTTAACATTCAAATTTTTACTTTGGTTGTTTCTACCCCTAACTGACATGTTAGAACTATTTTGAAGCACTAATGCTGGATTATTGATTATTGATTCTATGTTTTTAAAGAATGAAACTGTTCATGCATATCCAACCCGTCAATCCCATGAATATCATTTGCCTTTGACTAGGACGGTTTTTGCAAAATCTTTATTCTCCTTTTCTGGACCAAAATTCTGGAATTCTCTTGATAATAATATAAAAGAAGCTTTAAGTTTCAATAAACTTTCTTTAAAGGTACTAGCCCACATTTGCAAACCCACGAAAATCAAAACTGCATAAAACAGGTCCCATATGACTTCAAGTACAAGTTATAACAGTAACATACCTCACCTGTTGCTCTTTGTCTATACCATTCGATAAAAGAGAGAAAATCATTGTTTTAAAATCAATTTTCAAACCGGGTCAACCCGACCCGAAATCGAATTACGAGCGCGGGCTAGCCACGTACATTAACTTACACATGTATCGCATGCATGTAGTACGTGCGGGGACCGGAGCTATAGCGAGCGTTTTTATACGCATGCATACGGTGCATTTTCATTTATTTTTATGAAAGTAATGGACTAATTGGAGCGAAATTTTGCACAGGTGTTACTGCAATCATACCCTAACTCCATGCTAACTATGAGACCAATTGCTGCAGGTTTACAAATGTGGGCTAATACCTTTAAAGTTAAATAATTATTTAAAAACTTCGTATGCAGCATAATGATTCATTCTTTTTTTACTTTTGATTTTCAATACTGTTGTTGCTCGGTAATCTCACTACTCTTTGTTTATCAGTGAGCCCGAGCTTCTGTGCCTCCAGTGCCCTGGTTATGACCCATCGTTTCCCTCTCCTCTCCCCCTCCCCCCCCCCCCTTGTCCACCTCGGACTTACTACCTTCCTCACTATCTTTCTATCCTCTCATCAATCTTTCCTTACAAGAGAGCCGCCTTGTGTTTGTCAATGTGCATAGGTATGTGTGCATGTATGTGTGTATTACTCTGTCTTTTTCTTCTTTTTTTTTTTTTTACTACCGCTCAGGGAAATTGTTGTTTTTGCTACTATATGTTTTTTTTCCGTATGAGGGGACTGCATTCTACAAGCTCTGCTTTTTAGCAGTCCCCTCCATTTCCAGCAATATTGCTTATACATTTACCACAGTGATATAACAGTTATATTTTTTTTGTATCTCTCTTGATAATTTACCTGTATCTTTTTACAATGTTATTTCTGTTCATCGCATTGTGGTACTGATTTTCTGACATCTGTGTATATGAATGTTTCATTGTACTTCCAATTATTTTGTTTGTTGGAAATGAAATAAATCAACTTGAACTTGAACTTGAACTTATTGTTTCATCTGCAAATGGTAAATTATGCTACTGGGTGCATACAACGTGAAAAATACTACGATTAAAACCCCATGATACATAATATTTTGCTCAAACTTAACTGTTCCGCAATTTATGATTTGCGGAGATATTTACAAAAGTAGACGTGTAACTGGTAATAGTTGTAAAATGGTCGAACCTTTTGAGAGTAAGGTGACGCATAGCGATGGTATGTACTTAATAGGTGAAAACGGCAATGTCGCTCATACAGGTGGTAAAGAATGCACTCATGAAAACATCGCTAATTGTTTCGCCATGACTGGGCGACCATGCTTGCACGATTCCCCAAAGCCGTATATTACGACCGCCAAAACCACTGCAATGCTACTCGTTTTCCCACGTTTCCGCCTCATATTGCGTGCTCAGCGAGTCGATTCGATTGTCTGCTAATATACCCTAATGGGGACTGTATGCGCACTGATTAGACCTTGCCGCATTACACAGCGGACGAATCTGTGTTTGCAGACTCGAGAAGGAATTTCAGAGTGTGAAATTCCTCCGCTTTGTTCGCGACAGGGACGATCGAGCTGTACATACAGATCTACCTTAGATATGTCAATAACGCGGCAAGCACGCATGGAGGTAACTGAACCGTTTGGTAAGATATTTCCCAAACTTACAATGAAGATACAGTTCCGCTCCCCTCGAACCAGGTGTGGGCGCTTTGTTTAACTTATGATTGTATCGAAATGATCTGAATGCGTGAAGTGCGACAAAGTCTGAAGTATGACGAGTAATTAATAAAGGGGATTTATTCTATTTGAATAGATGCACCTATTAATATTGAATGAAAGTCCAAGAGTCCGTATTTCGAAATTCAAATCAAAGCTGTCGTCCGTTTATTAGACGTTTTATCAACGTAAACAAACCGTGCTTGAGATATCATCTTTTGGAGTAAACTATGTTGAAATATCCATCACCCCTCGCTATCAGGCTTTCGACAAATTTGGTAGATTAACTTCCAACAATACGTCAGGGGCCGGAGGTTACAGATTTGGTTGAAAAAGAAAGTTAAAAGGTAGACAAAAACGTAGAAGTGGACGAAGAAAAACTGGAAGAAAGATAGAAAGGGAACGCTGAAGAGTAAGGAAAACAGAGGCAGAGAATAAAATCGAATTCGTGCTTCGATTACCACTTGTCACTCAGCATCGAGGATGATAGACGTATTCGTGCTTTGAAAGAAACAAATTGACAGTGATGCATCTGTGTGCATCAAGTTGAAAATACAAACCAAACGTCAATCAATAGACACGGATGAAGGACGTACATTGTAAATGATTCGGCATTATTACTGTACAATTGATGCAAAGAGGCAAGAGTAATTATAAGATATGCTTGTAGTTTTTATCATTTTTTTTTTTGTTCCCCAGCACCTCTCTACCACGTGACGTAGCGGGTGATCAATAAAGATTATTAAAGGGCTTTACAACATAGCAACTTTAGACCAATTCGGTTTGGGTACTGCTTTTATGGTAATTTCTAACTGGAGGGCTTCAAGTATGCCTAACAAAAGATAATTTATGCATTGACATAGCATTGCACCTGCCTCATTGCATAAGTAATTGAAAGTGCTCTTCTTCTTCTTTAGAAGCCCCCAGTTATGGCCGCCACAAGTTAAAGAACTCTGAAGTCGGATTCATCCATAGCCGGCACTGGCTTCAAACCCGGAACAGGAGTGCGCTATTAACTTAACAAGGTGAATACCTTATCGCGTCACGAAATAAATATTATGCGGGAGTCATGCTCAATATCATTCTAACCCTCTATTCCTTGGGAATGTTTTCAATTTACCTAACAATGCCTATGTTCTAGTAGGACGTAAATAACAAGCCTTACACCTCTGACACTGTTATTGTTATATAGTTCTGATTCTTCTGAACCCATACCGTCGCATGCTGTGTTTATGCTACAGTTTGGATTCCAGTGCTCAATTACCAAATGTCTGCATTTATTTTACATCTGATCTGCAAAGAATTGGCTAGCTATTACAGTTAACGGCACGGTACCAGTTACATTGATACATATACATGTATTATGTTCCACAGTTACAAGAGAGCAAATGCCACATTCGTGCTGATGTGAGTAGTGATAAGCTAACGTGCTTGAGGAACTTATGTGTGAAGATCACTGACAGAAATTATGGAAAATAACGAGTGGGTGGGTAGGTCTGTGTTGTGCGAGATAATTATCTGCCTGTGAGATTCGCATCTAAATCTATGTTGATACTTTCCAGCGGTTGACTTGCCCGGCTTCTGATCAAAATACCGTGCAGAGTTATTTGCTTTGAAATTAGCGTCCATTGTGGCCCGCGATCAAAATTGTATTTAACACGTCTCGCTCAAGTGCGCGATGACAATGCAAAATTACCAGGCGTGATATTGCCTGAAGTCATTTATCACTTCAGCGCGATCTCTTACAGTGATGTATGGGTCGGTGCAGAGGCGCCGAATGCAAGTCGAAAAGCTATTCAGTCCCAAAGAGGTTCAATGGCGCTAATTTTGATGGGCTCTTTTCCAGCTTTTGTCACACCTTTGTGATCTTACTGATTTTGGCTCTTGTCTCGTGAGCCCGGCCCAGACAAATTGAATCCGCAAGTAGTCGCTTTGTTCTGCCGAGTTAGTCCGACCATTTCTCGCTGATTTGTTATCATTCCCTTTTTCTCTTTCAGCCCATAAAAGAGTAGTGATAATACAGGTATCAGGAAATCAAATAATTTGAATTCAGTCGTCTGGAAGGGAGAATCGTTGATCTTTACAAAAAACAAACAAACAAAACATAGATAGCATAGTCAAATACATGGACTTTGTTATCTTCAAATCAAAGATATGACTGGAAATATGATTGAGCACTGAGATATAAGATTTCTCCCCTGGACAGTTTCTATACTAAGCGACATGAGTTTGCTTACATAAACCATAATTATGAATCAAGCTTTGATAAGCCGTACCTTTTCCATGATTATTAGGCTCCACTGACATCGATCAGGAAAAAATGTAAAACTTTTCATCACAAAGAGAAGTCCTTCTTTCTGACGTGAAAGAGCGATGTCGTTTACAAAGGCCAAACTATCCAATTATATTTATGATAATGTGATCAGAAGTATAGAGACAACTGAGAATAATCATTGCGTTCATTTTGTTTTATTGGGAAACAATTTAGCGTTGTTATTACTGCTCAAAACCGAATGTTTTTGTCACTTGAATACGTTTTAAGTACATGTAATACTGTTCTGTAGACGAACTGATTCACCATGCACGAAAGAAACAAAAGCTTTTTCATGGCTCTGCACACGATGACCTTGTGAAATATCGGGCACTCATAATGTTTTCAGAGTGCAGAACAAATCATGACCTTCGTGTACTGTGACAAAGGGTGATCATGAGCTTGACACTATTGTGTTCAAAATAATAATGAAGAGGTCTGGGTACACATAAGCCGATTCAAAGCTGCAAAACAAAGCCGGCCATATTACGGCGCTCCCCTTAATTGCATCATAATGCACGTTGGACATGTTGGATATCTGTATGTGTCGCTCAAAATATCCTACACGTCTTCTTTCCGATTTCGAAAACCCCAAAGTTTTCACTGATCTGTTGATTTTTATAACCCTTCATACCAATCTTCCTTCAAGCAGCTTCATATCGGATTAAACGTCACACAAACAAACCGGTTTTTAAAGGGAAAGTAAACCCAAAGAGCAATGTCGATTGAGTGAAAGCAGTAATATTAGTAGAACACATCAATGAAAGTTTGAGGAAAATCGGGCAATCGATGCAAAAGTTATGAATTTTTACAGTTTTGGTGTTGCAACTGCTGGGTAAGGAGACTACTAGAGGTTATGACGTATGAGTGGACTACAATATAAAGAAAATAAAAAGGGAATTCAATAAAAATTCATTTTTCATGAAAATTACACATTCCATCAACTTGATACTGACATATCACGGGGTAGCACTTATTCCCCCTGCTTTCTGAGAGCGGTTAGTCAAGAACTCTTTCCTTTTGCTAGAAAAGTGAATTTTTGTGGAATTCCTTTTATATTTTCTTTATATCGTGGTCCTCTCATACGTCATAACCTCTAGTAGTCTCCTCATCCAGCGGTTCCAACACCAAAACTTTAAAAATTCATAACTTTTGCATCGATTGTCCGATTTTCCTCAAACTTTCACTGATGTGTTACTGCTTTTACTCAATCCATATTGCTCTTTGGGTTTGTGTTCCCTTTAACATTACTATCCCATCGTCGACGACGAATACAGCGATCAGATGTGGCAAGTAAATTGCATGTATATAACTTATCAGTAGCAGCAGCTGCAGTACCATAAGAATAAATCATGCAGCTCACCGAACATTAAAGAGCAGTAAAAATCGAAGTATAGAGTCATCGATTATGTCGTTTTGGACTTTTAATTGTTGTACGCGTCCGATTTATCTTCGTCGATATCAGTGTTACAATTGTAACTAGGTGGCAACGACGTAATGGTTAAACCATAGCAAATTTCACAGAAAATTCTGAAGGGTACAATAGAGTTTTTAGGAGTAAAAGGGGATAGGTTTTGTCATTTTGTATCATTAAAGTATCACCCGGACGGTGCATTGAGTTTCTTGAGATATAACTTGAAAACATTTCCAAAGTGTTATTCTTGGGTCTCTTTTTGTTTTCAATGAAAATGTCCAATCATTTTCATGTTAATGTGAACAAATAATGTAAACGAGACTTTGTGCTTGATCTGAACATAGTGCTACCAATGGTGTCTCAGAAATTATAGCAGGAACGCGTAATGACGAGGAAGGAGGGGGCAGCTTGAAAATATGTAAAACGATTCTTTTACGTAACGTCACAATTTCGATATCAGCTTCTGTCGTCATAAAGAAGGAGGCGAGATTTAGGTTCAAACCCCAGCTAGATGAAAGTCGTACACTCCACACTGATAAGCATACACTGATGAACACAAAATTCCTAATTCAACACTAAAAGGAAGTTCACTTCAATGCCACTTCCCGCACTTCTACAAAGAAGAGATCTGCCGATTGTATACCATACGGATTTAATTGTACAGGAATTTAATCCAAAGTGTATTTCAGTAATTCATTTCTTAAAGGTATCTACAAAGACATAAGCCTTCGGTGTATTCGTTGACCTATGCACTCCCTATCATGATCCCCATCTACACGCAAACGTTGTATGAAATTCCAATTCATATTATGAATGCTACTGTAATGAATGTCATGAGTGTGACAATACAAGCGATAAATCAAAAGGAGAACAGAAGAGAAGAGGAGAAAATCACACTTAACATGTAATGATAAGATATAATACTTGAGCAACGCTTTAGGTTTATACCAAACCTCGGAATGGTTATACACATTATCGCAAAAATTAATAGCATCAGCCTCGATCGTCACGTCAGTAACCTTAACAGACACTCAACAGCTGAGGCAAATATTCAGCAGAAAGATAGCATGATCAAATGCATATCATTATGATTTTATAGTTATCATTATAGTCATTCATATTATTATGCCAAGTCTTGGAAGGAGCCCTTTTCTGCAGGCCTGTTATGCGTTTTGTGACGGTGATCATGACAAACATACACATCTATCAAAGTTATTCTCAAATCAATCTAACATGTTTTGCAATGCAAACAGCACACACGTCACCTTATAAAAGCATCGTAGTATCACAGATAATATTTTTTTTAATACTTTGTTGATTTGAAAGCTGGAAAGTTTCGATTCGTAGTGCAATGTACTTCAACTTTTCATTCTCAGATAGTATTTTTTTTCTGACATAGCAATGCACGTATTTCCTCGATTTTTCCTCCTGTATATACTCTTTTTCTAGTGTCCAGTTGTGTCGTTCTCTATTTCCTTCGCTTCTTTTGCCTGTGTTTTATTTTTGGTCATTTTCACCTTATTAGTTTTTCTTCCTTCTCTCCTTCCTCCGTTTTCTCTTCTCTTTCATCCTTTTTCTTTCAGTCCGTTCTCCATGCCCTAATCTCTCGTCTCCAATAGTCATTGCGTGCCCACCAGTCTCGGCTGAGTATGCGTCTGATATGTCCATCGTAATACATATCTGTTGTTTTTTATATTTACTTTGGAAATCATATCCAATTTTGATGATGGAAAGTATTGAATTGAATTGAATTGGATTGAATTGAATTGAATTGAATTGAATTGAATTGAATTGAATTGAATTGAATTGAATTGAATTGAATTGAATTGAATTTACGAACATTTGATGATATAGCTATCTTAACTATACCCGTTGTCTCTTCATACAATTCCTATATAATAATACATAAATACTCACAATTTTGTCGCAGTTTCTTCGCAAACACGACTGGACACAATCATCAAGGTAAGCATAAAGGCCACATATACCCACTAATGACAACAAATTGATAAGTAGAGACGATAATTATACAGGTAACATGCATGGGATACGGACGGACGGAGATATCTTAATTCTGTAGTAAACCTCAAGCAACCTCAAGACAATTCATTCAATGTGCAAAATGTCCCTTCATGACTATCTATGAACGTTTTGGGGTCGGGGTGCGTTAGAGACGTCCGCGTGTAGTTTCATGTTGCAGAAGTTGACTCAGAAAGCGTTAACTGTCGATGGTGTTTTGTTGTTGTTTTTTTCTGCCGTTGTACCCCTCACCGATTCAAACCCACACTTGAGATGTCATCATCGCCCGCTCTCCCTAACAAAAGTTGGCATGGAAATAAAAAAAAAAAGAAAGCAGCTTCCACGGGCTAAGAGCCACGTTTTAGGCGGGCCCAGACACAGCGTCGCGAGGAGAAGAAAGCAGCGGCACCAGGCGGATGGGTTCACCAGCTGCACCCCGAGACGGCTCGGGGGAGATGCACGCCGACGGAAAGGGAGAGCTGTGTATTTATAGCTGCGCTATGTGTTTAGAATCGACAGGCACTATCGATCACGACGATTGCCACAGATGTTGCCAATCGGTAGTAAAAACTATGTGGTTGGTGATTCACAGTGAAAGAAAGAAATGGGTGAGGAAGGAATAAATCTCGAAAACAGCAAGTTTCATCTCATACATCATACGTGTTATATAGCTATGACACTATAGTTAAAGGCCATAAGTACCATTCTTATGAACTTTAGGCAGTTAGGATCTCGTCATTGTAGGTTACATATTATGTTAGCATCTGTTTTAACACAAGGATGTAGCTTCAAAATAAAAGAGAAGAAGAGAGAGTACAATTATGTTTCTGAGAAAGCATTTTCACAATCGTTAATTCATAGATGTTTTATTGCTGAGCTTGATGAATGTTAAGAGAAATGTATTTTACCATAGAAAGTTAGATCTATGTACACCAGAAATTGTCAAGAATATCTAACAGTTTATCGTTCTATTCATGCGTTTTCCAAAGAGCTGAGATAAAGTCTGTGCCCAGTATGTAAAATTGTGCCTACTCATTATTCTCAATTAAGCGTTGAAGGATAATTCACCATGAAGGAAAGTTTATGTTAGAAATTCTCTCCCCCGTATATTCCGTACATTATATATATGAAATATTGAAAAGCAATGGTTGTCGGCGACATCAGAAGCAAGCGTGTATATCATCGTATATATATTCGTAGAATTCATAGGTAAATTCAATGTTTCTCTACTCGCAACGTCACAATCATGTGACTGATGTGGAATTCCTAACCCGTTGTAAGCTAAAGTCTGACAACATCTGATACATTATAAGCACAACGGTGAAAATTTGATTAAAATCTGATGAAAATTAGGGGGGTTGTATGAAATTGTCAAGGTTTGCTTATATCTGCAAAACAGTTCTCGTACAATGTGCAAATGAGTGAGCTGATGATGGCACTTCCTCGCAAATTTCTAGTTCTTTTTTTCTTCATTGATGCAAGATGAACGCATACTTTTAGTTTAAGTTAGCATTGGGAGGCCGAAGTTTTTTTCTTTGGTCAATTAGACTCAAACAATCGATGTAAAGATGTTTTCGAATGGACTCTTCAAAATGCCGTCACTTTAGCATATATCATTAATTTCATTTTCAACAAAAAATAGAGTGAACAGAGTATATCATTAAAATAGCAATATAGGCCTACAAATTCTGCTGTATTCAGATATACACACAATTCATCAATTATTTTCAATTCCTCTTTATTTTTCAATCCCTATTGTAATTTCCAGCACATCATGGTAAAATCGTAAAATATCCACATTCAAATGTATCAAAGCTTGATGCATGGCATTATTGTGATGTTTGTAAAGTTCCATGCATGCATGACTCTGTTTTAGGTTGTATGTGCCACGCTTATTTGAAATTCAGACCAAAAATCATACGTCAAAATGTGGAAATGCGGATGTATAACGGAGTGCAAAAAAATCAAAATAAAACGTCAAATCTAGTCATTATGTAACAACAGGGATGCTTGGTCGTTTTAGAAATTTCTGTATGATTAACGTGGTATTCAACTTTCGATCATTTTGACGGTTAAAAAGT
The DNA here is from genome assembly GCF_964275005.1 of Diadema setosum. Classification (NCBI taxonomy): domain Eukaryota; kingdom Metazoa; phylum Echinodermata; class Echinoidea; order Diadematoida; family Diadematidae; genus Diadema; species Diadema setosum. The sequence continues at coordinate 19,056,210 of NC_092702.1, forward strand.
GGAGGATTATTCCCAATGCACCTTTCAAACACATGCACACAAAGAAAGAAACTGGACAGAAAACACCAGTCACTTGTTTCTTGTGATCACATAATTTTAGTGATAAAGCCATTTGTCTAGTTTTATCAAATCATTTAGATTTACATGTATATAAACGCATTGTTTCAGCGAGTTTGAAGGGGAACCGTTTTCATGTTTTTGTGTTTGACAACATTTCATTTCGTTGTATGTTCCTCGATTTAATCTTATGCATTTCTTTCAGGCAAATCTACATCTGTACTTTGGCATATATTGTTAATACTTTTTCATAGACATTTTTAGTACACTTTTTTAGACATTGACCCCACTGAAAATTTGTCTGGGACTGAATATTTCATCTAGCTTATGAACTCAAACAATCATTGTATCCAACTGATTTTCTCAATTGTATAACACCACACTATGTATCTAAAGGATTAGGTTTAACGTTTATGAGATCAGAAAGTAGGATATGTAAATACGATTGTGGACGGTATTACAGCAACATCGTCACAATTTTCAAGTAATCTTTTATATAATTGTGTGAGAAAAACGGTAGATGGTTGGAAGTTTGAATCATGGCTTTAGTATTGTGAACTCCGAAATGCGCGGAGCTATAGAAAATGGGAAGTTTCCCAACGTTTGAAATTCGTTGTTCACAATCTTATGTTCTTATCTTCATGAAACAGTCCTTAAAGGGAAGGTAAACCCAAAGAACAATGTGGATTGAGTGAAAGCAGCAACATTAGTAGAACACATTAGTGAAAGTTTGAGGAAAATCGGACAATCGATGCAAAAGTTATGAATTTTTAAAGTTTTGGTGTTGGAACCGCTGGAGGAGGAGACTACTAGAGGACATGACGTATGAGTGGACAACAATACAAAGAAAATATAAAGGAAATTCAACAAAAATTCACTTTTCTAGAATTATGAAAGAGCAATGAACCAACCGCTTTCAGAAAGCAGGGGGAATAATTGCTACCCTTAACATATGTCAACATCAAGTTGATGGAATTTGTCATTTTCATGAAAAATGGATTTTTGCAGAATTTTCTTTATATTTTCTTGGTATTGTTGTCCACTCATACGTCATAACCTCTAGTAGTCTCCTCATCCAGCGGTTCCAACATCAAAACTTTAAAAATTCATAACTTTTGCATCGATTGTCCGATTTTCTTCAAACTTTCACTGATGTGTTCTACTAATGTTGTTGCTTTCACTCAATCCACATTGCTCTTGGGGTTTATCTTCCCTTTAAATGTATTTTGTCTTTATTCCCTACAAAGCACTTGATCGTATACATTTTGGTCCAAATCAGTAGAGTCTGCGTGCAGTTGTTTTGCTACTTCAAATGAGCTCGATTAGAAAATGAACCCCATAACGTACAGAAAAAAAAAGGAATAATAATAATAGTCACTGTCGACTCGGTGGCATTATGGTTGCCATTGTCATTGTCTCTTTCATCACTATCATTGCTAGCAAAATGTTCTGTGGCATCGAGTCATGTGTTGGGTACGACAGGCGAGACTAACAGTGCACCTGGTCCCTCCAGTCAAGAGGAACGCCCCGCGCTGGTGGTGACGGCTGTTCAACCGAGATTCCTTCTCGACATCTACAGAAGGAAAGAAGAAAGAGGGATAAGAAAAAAAAAGGCAAACAAACAAATCGCCGACTGTAAAATAGTTTGACCGAGCTATGGCCATAGGGACTCGATATCACAGACATGGGAGAAAAACTTAGGAGATTCATAACGAGAAATTTATTGCTATTGGTCGTTAAATTATTCGGGGGACGTCGAGCTCTCTCTCCCTTCCGATGCCGGGGCGACTTCTTTCCTGAGACGTGGAAGAATGGAAAGTGGCGACGCTACCAATTACTTCTCTTCCAATAGCTTAGCCATCCTGGTCATTGATGGAAAAACCAAAAAAATGAGATAAAGGGAGAGAAAAAGAAGAGCCAAAGAGAAAAATGGGATGGAGAGGGGAGGAGGGAGAGAGGGAGAGAAAGAGTCATCATTATAGAGAGAAGGACAGAAACCAAAAGAAGAAGAAAAAGCGAATACAATGATCACTTAATGATCCAGCTTCCTGTTTTCTCATTATGCCTTCGTCGGATATTGAAAAATTTGTATCTCCCTCACACGGTTAATCAAGTATATTAGCCACATGTAAAAGTTTGCCGCTGATGGCGATTCAAGAATGCCGATACAAAAAAAAAGGCAACCTAACCCGTGTCCTTTCATGTAAATACTTCACTTTAGTTTAGTGAGGATGAACTGCTGCAAAGCTTATCTTCTATTCACGGTATATGGTATCAGGGCCAGGGTTTCAACCTGCATTCCATGTTTATACCACATGGAGTCTACCTGTGTTTGCTGCGACGAGCAGTGCACGAATGACGTCACTCGCAGTTTGTAAGATGTCCGACAAGTGACATCAGCCAGTTATTCCAGTATTAAATTGATATGAATTAAGTTTTGGATGGTGGATCAGCATTCTATTTGATAAGGAAGCACCAATTACTTATGAGCGAGATAACACGGAACCGTATACGTCGCTCAGCTTTAAGTTCCCTCCGAAGGAGAAGCGATGAGGGTAAAGAGTCTCGCGAAAGGGCACAACCGTTGCAACCAGGAAACTCGAACCAGGAACCTCGTGAATGATACTTGTGGTCTTATCCACTGAACCACCTAAGCCGCTATCACGAGACAAAGAAGAACACGCGACAAAAGTTCGGTGACACTTCGTTATTCCGAGGATTCGCCATTCCAAAAATAAAACGAGGTTCGTTATTCCGAAGTGTCGTTAGTCCGAAAACGAAGGTTCGTTAGTATACACACCTTCTTTTCATTTTCGGATTAAGGAACTTTCGAAATAATGAACCTTTTTTTCGTATAATAGAACCTTCGGAATAACGAAGATCACCCACAAATTCTTTCATTGGGAATCTCTGAGACACTACCGTACCAACACACGGCACGAGGAGGACACTTTGTAATATAAGAGTCACTAAAAACTCAAGCGCAATGGTGAACACGAATGTGGAAATCTCTAGTGTTCATAGGAACACGGCAAGAATTCGTATAGCTCAAAAGGAGCAGGGCATGTCTGTTTGGTCGATGAAGAAATAAGACATCGGCAAAGATTTAGGGAAATGACTGGTGTATTCCAAACTTTTTAGATTTGCAATTGCCGGCGGAGGATGCAATTTACAATGATTCCAATAACCCCTTAAAGAATGGCGAATTTTTTACCCACACGATAAAGTGAAAAGACAGCGAGTCTGCTGGAGATATATTGATATGGTCTGTAAACATTTTGATCAATTTAAATAATTGTCGTCGTAGTATCACGCATAACATGTTACTACTTCCATCAACTCAGCTAAAATGTAGACCATAAATTGCGGTGTTTGTGGTTCAAACTGAATAGCTCTTTACCCATACCACTCACCGAAGACTTACCTCCCTGGTACGCATTCTCTACCCTAAAATTGTTTTACTCGGTTGTTAAAATGCAATAAAATTCAAATCGTGCGGCGTCAACTTCTCACAGTGCCCGCAGCGGTCAGTCGACACAGCTAATAGAAGTACCTACTGGGAATTAATTAGCTCAATTTCATTTGCCACAATAACCATTTTGCCCAGAGACTGGTAACAGGGTTGAAGTGGTACATGTCAACGGAATGCGAACCAATCAGCGCAACAAATTGTTATGATTAGTCGTAAAAAGGATTCGTAATCGTATTCAGTCAAGCAAGCTGTTTGTGCGCGCGAAGTGGAGTCGCACCAAAGAGAAGCTATTACGTATGAGAAGTGGAAATGGTACAGCTCAGTAACAACGTGAGTGGAATGAAGCTAGACCAGGGAGGTGAGAGGAAAGACCTCCCTGGCTAGACCTGATGATATTATTTGAATGGGAAATAAAGTAACTAAAATGCTACACTAAAGTTATCTCAAAGCATCCATATAATTGTTATGACCACCTGCTTAGTACTCCTGAAGTGTTTTCTACATTCACAGTTGATATCTTCACCAACCACACGAAAATGTAAATGAAAGCTTCCTTGAGCTATAAATGTAAAAAAAAAAAAACAACAACAAACAAATATGAAATTAATCTTATTCTCTTATTTAGTTATCGTCCATGAATGAGGAAGTTAATGTCGTTATGCAAAATAGGAGAAATTCTACTAATTAACACGCTCGGTGACAGTTCGAGGAAAATAAAAAAGTTCTGATTTTTTTTTTTAACTTTTGGTTACTTTCATGTGCCGCCCTCTCCAGAAAGGACCCAACCAACAATTCGTGATGTCACAGTACCAGAACGATAAAAAGAAATTATAAAAGGCATTTCATATTCTTTATATTTCCTTTAAATGAAAATATCTAATATTCCTTTGAGATGTTACAGTAAGCAGATAAGACCACGTGATCTTTCGATGCACCAAATTATTTGTGAAAGTAATCTGTTGAAAGGCTGATAGTCTTCACAGTTCTTGTCCCTGAGGAATAAGGTTGGAACATAGGTGCACACACGCACATAACCCATCTTGATTGATGATTTCAGATGTCAGAGGTGATGAATATAAAATACGATTGGCAAATATAATGATAATTTGGCTGAAATCTATGTTCAAATTCCTGCGATTTTTTTTAACCTGTGGCGTTGTTACTTCTGATATTTACCTCATATCATTTTTTTTTCCCTGCAGCATTTTTGACCTTTGACATCTTTACTTCTGGCATTTAGTAGAAATGGATGTCATTGAAACCTGTTCATTTAGACAGCCAGGAAAGCTTTGTCCAAAGCTATTGTGGCGTCTTGAATTTTCTTAACAACGATTCCGTTCCTTACCTCCTGCAAGTATTATTATCCGTAGAAGCCTCCGAAGTTTATTATGTCTGCCTCCATGCAAAGTAACCACAGACTTATGTTAAAGCATAAGTTGTTGGAGAGGACAGAGACCACACTCATGGCGCTCGAAATATATGTGTTTCCAGGTGTTTCAAATCCTCCCAAGCTTTCGTTTTTCGTTGAATTACCCCATCTCGTCCTTGAGGATGTAGCGATTGGGGGCTTGTCCGGGAACTTTTCAAGAAGAGTTGGTGTTTCTACCCACCATGTCCCTCTCGACCTAGGTGTATAAATGGGTACCTGGCAGCACTAAAGTAATAGTAATGGCAGGGCCCTCTGACAGAGCAACGGAAACACTGAAGAGGCTACCCTGGATAAAGAAGACCTTATCATCATCACTATTATTATTTTTATTATTTCTGTAAACTTCAAAGTGCTGAATCGCCATCATTAAGATCATGCACTCTATTTAACCACTTAATACTTCCTCTGGTGGAGATTCAACTTCCGAGAAAGGTAACTACTTGGCTTCAGAAGAACAGTGTCATCCTTTTAGAGGAGAGTAGCTTCAAGTCCCACATCGCTGGGGTCGGTAGCAAGCTAGAAATTCTTCTCGAAGTTTGAAGCTTCCAATACAGACTTCATCCTGAGCATTGCCTTCAGTTTCCGGAACGCCTCCTCCCATGCAGGTTCCCGACCATTCAAACTTCACCCCCTTCTCATTGATACCACTATCAAGCATATACTGATGTTCTCTCTGTATCTGCATGATGGGCCTTAAACAAGATTCAAGGGATAGGGTTTCTCTCTCTTTTTAGTATTTTTTTTTCTCCTTCATCTTCATCATGGACTCTGCATAGCTACGAAACCTCATTTAGCTCTATATACAATGTTGGGAAGTGATGAAGTACCGAACCTACATCCTGCTGTTCTTGAATTTGAACCGGGACCACTTTACCTGGTAAGGCACCATGCTCTTTCCGAAGAATTAATGAAGTAGGATCTTTTACGTGCATGAGTTGCGACTCGCTCACACACGGGACCTCCATTTTATGTCCTATCCGAGGGACAGAGTGTTTACCTCTTTATATAAAGGTTCGGGAATTGAACCCGGGTCCTTTAGATCTGGAGGCACACGGGCTACCGACTGAGTATCATCGCCCTGATGGGCCATAGCGACTTTGTCTTCGGTATGTCACGCGGTGTGGAACATAAACCCAAATCAACGAGACTTGATGAAGAGGCTGTATAGCCCTCTGCCATGCTGGAGGCCACTGCCTATATGGTGTGGCACTCAGTGCGGATGTGTTCGCAGAAATACGTACCTCTTTCTCCAATCGTGACTTACGCCATGTTTCATCTGGTGCCATACCATCTTTATAAACTCTGTACAATACCAAGTACGTCGTTGAATGTCGACAGTCCTTGTAAAACTTAAAGGACAAGTTCACCTTCATAAACATAAGGATTGAGGGAATGCAGCAATATTAGTAGAACACACTGTCATGAGTGAAAGTTTGAGGTAAATTGGACAATCGATGCAAAAGTTATGAATTTTTAGAATTTGTGTGTTGGAACCGCTGAATGAGGAGACTACTAAGGCTTGTGATGTCATATGAGAACAACAGTATAAAGAAAATATAAAGAAAATTCAACATATTTTCACTTTTCTTCGCATAATAAAAGAGCACTTGACTTGCTTCTTTCTAAAGGCAATGGGAATAATATTACCCATGACATATGTCAGTAACGAGTCAAGGGAATGTGTACTTTTTTCAAAAGATGAAATTTTGTGAAATTCTCTTTATATTTTCCTTATATTGTTGTACGCATGTGACATCATACACTGCAATAGTCTTCTCATCCAGCGGTGACTGCACAAAAACTTCAAAAATTCATAACTTTGGAACGGATTGTCCGATTTTCCTCAAACTTTCAATGATGTGTTCTACAAATATTGCTACATTCTCTCAATCCTTATGTTAATGAAGGTGAACTTGTCCTTTAATTACGTCTGGCAACAGTCGGCAGCTCTTCATTCTGAAAGACCAATATTTGTATTGTCTGCATACAGAAGTATTCTGAAGACACAACATCTAAGTAGGTTGATGTTGGGCCCTTTATGCTGCAGTATATACCTGTACATGAACAGTTTGACACCTGAGAGAACACCGCGTGTCATTATTTCAACAGTTTGTACGTTTTATTTTCTCAGGTCAGCTATGATCTCATGTTGTGAGGGTACAAAGGAATATTCGAATCCTACATTTTAGTTTTTAGCCTTCCTCGTAGTTGAGTAAGTCTGATCCCCAAGGGTTACGGATTTGGTCTTTCTTATGTACAGTTGACTTGGATGCAAGCCTAATTGCCCCTCCTGTACAACTCTTGTGACCTTTATTTGAGTTTGGCTCTGAAAGTCTTAATCAGCTAAATATCATCTGTGTAAAAATAACTCAGCGTGTTGATTGCGAATCCATGATCTCTACCCATTTAACACTATGCACTTTAGTGTACTGGCAATTAAACAAACAAACCATTAAAATGTCTAGAAAAGGTCACTGCAGCAGAACAACTACAAACGTCGTTTGTTTTCTTGCAATTACGACCAACGGAAACAAAAGAGAATTGACTTATAGAGCTTTTCCCCCGTGAAAAGCTTGGTTTCGGGGCTCTCGAACCACTGGATGCAAGGCAACGGATGAAACAAAGGAGTAAAACGGGGATATTTGCCAAGTGACATTGTCAGTATCAAATGAGGCGTGATGACAAAAAAACGACGTCAAATCGGTTGGTTCTTGAAGGATGAGCACAGAATCCCTTCTTAAATAGACACTTTGTCACGAGCAGGGGTTTGAATTGCTTTCGTCGCGTCTTTTACAAGGACAAAGGATTCTTTCCGCGCTCTACCAGTCAAGTAGGAAAATAGCTTCTACGTACCTACTATTTGAACGGTGACAGGAATCGGTTGCAGAGGTGCTATTGCATTAAAGAATAATGATGATACCAAAAGCTTATATAACAGAGTCCTAACTCTGTCCAACATTCGCACAATTTAGTGCTCTTTAAGTTTGTTTCAACGAGCTTGACGTCCAGGTCTTTGTAAACGTAATTGGGTACATTGAACCACAGCATAAATGTATTCTTTTGCAGTTCGACATTCGAGGTTTCCAGAAATTATCGTCTACCAAAGACACGTGTGTGTAGATTTATGTGTCAATACAGCTTGTTGTGTGTGTGTTTAAATGGGATAAGACGTGTCATAGCTGGTATGCGAGAGTGTTTTGTGTATTTAGAATGAATAGACCCTGTCACCATTGAAGGAAGCAAAACCGCCAACACTGACGGACAGAGACGTGAATCACAATTGCACTTTTAAAAAGACCATCTAGTTTCCGTGCAAAGTTTTTTTTTTTTCAATCACCTAGTCTTAAGTAAACAGGAGACCAAACAGAAATAAGAATTGCCTCTATCGTAATTGTAATTGTTTTTAACATATATTTCTATTGGCATTGAATCCGTATTCATGAGGATAGGTTTTGACTCTGAACATACCAAGATTATAACATTCCATAGCGGTTCTAACCGTACTATTGATATCCTTGTTACGCTAATTTTGCGTTCACCAATACAAATTGACAGCCGAAAATGGAAATGGACAAAGTCACAACAAAAACAACAACAACAACAAACAAACAAACAAAATATCAGTGTGAACACTGCTCGTACGTCTCTCATTGTCTGGTTGCTCGCCGGATTCTGAAGTGCCGGCAGACTTACGCATCGATCGATCTGGCCTAACAAGCACTATCGCTTTAATTGCACTTTCAAAGAGGGAGTCGCTAGCCGAACAAATGGGCTGGCTACTGTAATCTATTAGCAGATCGAATGCTATCGATTCCTTCTCAGCCATTGAGGGCACGGCGGCTGCAAATAGGAGGCTTGGCGAGTCTTTATACAAACTAATCCGATAATTAGGAGACTCGCTCGCCTGGCTTCTTTTGAAATCGCCCGGTACACTTCTCTCGCCGTCAGTCCAGAAGAGGCTTATGGCCCAACTTTGGGACAGTTAGGCCATGATAGGCCAGAACAATACCGCTATTATCAGAGATGAAACAAGGGATGAAAAGAAATAAGGGATTCGTAATGGATACCTCTGTGTTCAACTCAGCGTGCAGCCAGCTTCTCTTTTGAGGCGTGGCATTCAAGTTTTGTAAATCATGATCGTCTCTTTCAAAATATCGATCTTCATTTTATCATTTCGTGGGCAACAGCTTTCGACACATAATATATAAATACTTCTTCAACGTTTGCATCCAAATGAACAACATAATCCTATAAGAAAGGTTCTATAAAGAATTATACAAAGCCCTTTTTTGTTTCTGCTTTTTAATCTGTTTTGATTTTAGTGTTTTAGCTATGTGCGTCAAGCGTTTCTTCGTTCATGTTGCTCAGACGAAGTACTTTAAATGAAAGAAAGAAAGATATTAACCTTGTCCGCCTTGGACCACTTATGATATCAATGTCGGAATTTCGGAACTTGGGTATTTGTTCCATGTTCATCGTGTCACTGCCGGCAACCAGGGACAGCCTGGTGGTAGTGTCGCTGCCCGGAAAGCAGTAGATGACAGGTTCGAGTCCCACTGGTTTCTTTTTCCGACATGTTTGTTAATTTACAGATCAGCAGCACCCCCTGGGTGTGGCACACTCTAGCTCTGCACCCCACCCCCTGGGTGTGGCACACTCTAGCTCTGCACCCCGCGATCTTAACAAATTTAATTTGTAGAGGGAGACAAAGTGAAGAAACTCGCACCTGAACGAAATACTTTGTATGCATAGTAGAAGCAGATATATGATTGCATCTTTGTGAAGGCAGCTCATGAAACAAGAATTGACATGTGGGCAAACTCTATCATTTCATTCCTATTTAGACAACTGATACCTGGTGATGATTGTATTTAGCGCCCAGAGATCAGATTCCAAAGAGCTTCCAATGACCCTAAAGCATCTAGGTTGCGAGAGAGAACGAAGGTACACAAGCCTGAAAAGGACACTCGAATCTCATCGGGTTCCTGTCTGCATTCATTTCAGCTTCAAGCCATAGATATGCCGTTTCACAAATAATGATGTGTTGTAGATTTCGCATATGTATATTACCCTAAGCACACAGAATAGTAAGCGGCAGAATTCGAGACCCGAGGATGTACATTTCTGACAAAGCACAGTTTACGCACGTGATCAAAATTTGATTTAGAAATATCAACCCCACATCTTTGTTTCTTCTCATCGCTTAAAACTTTATTTGATCTAAAAAAAGACTTGTGTTGTAACTTTAATCACCTGATAGTATAACTAACAGTATTAAGAATAATCTCGATGACAACGGTAATTTCAATTCGGTTTCAATTTCAATTTCAGTTTCATCATCAGTAATGATGATAACAATGATGATATTGTGAGAATATAAGACTTAGTATTTTCAGATATTCACGGTGTAATATCTTCTTTTCTTTACTTACCATACATATTCACACACGCTTGCACGTATTTCACCAAATCAAACAGTACCCATTGACACATTTGCGCGACCTGAACTAATCAAATGGTTTACAGTATACATCATTCTCACAAACCACTACACTCCAACAGGTTACCAATCCATCGGTAGGTGTCAAGAAAAGCTTTGTACACGAGTTTAGATGGTTATTTCTGCCGCTTAATTCATGAAGGCAAAGAAAGGGGCAACTCCTTCGAAGAATCGACGTTTATTCAATGTAAATTCATTTCGCAGGTGGATGATTTATTTCGCAGAGGAGAGGATAGTATTTGGTCAAGGGCGACTTAAGTCGGACCTTTTGAACCTTTATTACCGTTTGACCTCTGTGAAACTGGCCTGTTCCTCCAAATGACAAAAATGACCACTGACCGATGATTTAATCATGGGTTGTCGTGTAGGAGCAGATATATGAAGTCTATATCTGTTTGGACACTTCGGCAATTCGCCATACACTTCCGCTCAAACATCTTTGCTTTTTTCTTTTCGGTGGACACATCCTTTGGGGAGAACAAAAAACAAACAAACAAAAAACTTACAAACACATACACACACGCACACACACACACACACACACACGCACACACACGCACACAACCAACATCATTTGTCATATTTCTGGTAGATCTTATTAGGCAAAAATTCCTGGTCGTCTGCGAGTCTGTGAGGACCAACGGGAAAAAAATCACTGCTACGGTCATCTTGGCAATGTGGAGACAACAAGATTTCTGAAGAATCTATGAAGAAGGATGGATGGGTCTAAGACACCAAAGTGCAACAAGTGAACATGAAATGGAGACCGAAAACAAGAAAACACTTAGTATATATATATATATATATATATATATATATATATATATATATATATATATATATATGTATATATATGTATATATAGTGTATATATATATATATATATATATATATATATATATATATATATATATAGGAAATATGTTACTTTTTTTTTACACAATGTATGATTACTATATAAGGTTCCTCCATTATTGTGTAGTCTTTTCATTCTACAATATTCATTTTATCATTATTCTCTGTTATCAAAGGAAGTGAAATATATATGTTTTGTCGAAAATTGAAATAAACTTTGAAATTGAAATTGAAATTATTATTCCTCTAACTGTTCCTCCTTTGTGGAAAAAAAGAACGAGTTGATATAGGTCCTCTCACATATCTGAATTATTTTCAGGAGAAGCCAAAAGCTGTTTGCACCGGTCACCTCCCTCCGAAACCATGTACGATGATGGAGTATAGATATTGATTCAACGGCGAGTTTTTTTGCTCATGTTAATTTGGCTTTCATGAAAATAACTAGGAGCTATACACGATATTGTAGTTCCTCAACATCATATCATTTTTTTTCCCAACATGATTTCAAGTAATCTGACGTCTTTTATTTTTTCTGTCCATAACAGGCGATCGTGTTGGCCATAATAAGAACATAACCCAATTTAGTTGGGACACCTAATGCCAACAAATAAACATGTATAAATTGATGATCTTTAAAGTTCGATTGAGTGGGCTGATATCAAAGCAAGAAGCGCTCAGCATGTTGCTGAATCAATTTGGGAGTCAAAAGGGAAGAAAGTGACATTCTATTGATTGGAGCCTTTTACCTTTCGATCCGATTACAATGGTGCAGACTCAACTATTGCCTGTTGTACTGTAAACGTGGCACAATGTGACATAAGCATACACTTCCCTCGCGATGATTGCCGGTTTTATCTCACGTTACAGAGTGCCCAATCAAATCGCAGAGATGGAGAAGTAAAAACATATTAAAGCAAGAACCATCGATTGTAGTGATCATTTCACAACCTTCTTTCAATTGTTTGTTGAGAAACCGTGCGAAGCTATATAGCATCTTACTTTTAGGTTTTCACTATACCTTCTTAAAAAACTCCCAAGCGGCTCATGTGTATTGATTGTAGTTTCATACGGATCAATTCTACATAAAATCCGTCTCACTTTGAGGGTTCAATCCTTTTGTGCATGTGTGTGTGCTGTGTTGTGTGTGCGATTTCCAGTCCCCATATAGACGCAAAGACCACGCCGCCCTTTTCTCCAGATCAATGCGTGATTGGGCAGAATCATTAGAGCACATTATTAATGTAAGGCGGCCTCGCTGAAACATTATTGGACAATAGACCCGGGGGATTTGGAAAAGCTCCGGCGGCTTGGCACTAGCGCTCTTCGCGATAGGCTGAAAGTGATATCTATAATCCAGATATTGTTCCGCGATATATTCTTTAAACTATGTGACGAAACCCTAACTAAGCTGCGAAGCAAAAGAAGATTTCACCCTCAACGAAAACATTTTGAAGCGAGTGATACTTTGTGTCAGTCTGGACTTTTTGAAGCGCGTCTACGGAAGCCGTATATAGTCAGAAAAAAAAAAAGATCAAACTTACAAATGGAAAGAATTTTGTGGAGGCACATTTACCGAATTTTCAAATCGTGTAACAATGTCCCAATTTTCTACGCATTACTACCTAATGATAAACCATATAATTAGATATCTTGTTGATAAAAAACATGACTGAACATACTTTCATCTTGTTAAATGCCGTTATGTTTCATTCGACACAGCCTCAAGTTGCCGGGTTTTTTTTTTTTTTCTCGAAAGACCTATTACAATAAACAACTCTACCTGAATTGATGCTTTTATCTTTTTCTCCTTTCAAGAGTAACTTTTACAGCTCTACATTCATGACGGTCATGATGATAAAGATTGACTCTATGACCTTTTCATGACCCTTTTCGACCTGCTCAAGATAATAGTCCAGTGAGGATGTCCCGATCGACCGACTATTATGAGGTATCCCTGTGCTGCTTGCTATGCACATCTTCAGAGAAGGGGGGGGGGGGGTGAGCCAGGGGAGGCGGGGTTTCTTTTTCGTGGAGAAATTTGTTGTATAAAGAACTTTCAATAATATAATCTAATCAAACATGAAAACGATTGTAATTAAAACCATGATAATTGTGTGAAAATTGGCAGGTGTGACCAAGTTACATAACTTTAACTTATTCAATAATGATTTGAGGCATAAACAATTTATAGTTTCTTCAAAGAACCCCATATTCATAATAAGCTATTTTATTCAACATAGGGGCATACATACATCTGTTTAAGGATTCATTACATAAAATTTGGTAGTGAAATTTGACCGTGAGAAAAAATAGTTTGCCCGCATTTGGCCTTAAAATAGACTGAGTTTGGCCGTGAAGGCTTGCGGCGATCTGGTAACCTTTGTCGCGGCATGCTAGCTGAAAAGCATGCAGTTATCAAGCACTGAGCCGCGAGTTATTTCACCCTTTTCTCGATGTGAAAACGGGTAAAAAATATGCACTGCACACTCACATTATCAGAGTGTGTGTGTGTGGATCGGGCCTTCAAAACATGTAATTTCTTAATTAGTGGTGGCCGGACAACAATTTCTGGTGGCCCCAATTATTTCTGGTGGATAACGACTCTCCTTTGAATGCATGTAGTGATGACAAGATGATGATGATGATGATGATGATGATGATGATGATGATGATGATGATGATGATGACGATTATGATTTTGATACGTCTGCTCTTGTACTTTTTCCTCAGGTTCTTTGCATTTCGCTATGATAATGTCTAAATATGGTTATTTCAAGTTAGAATTGTCAATGGCAAATGCTCACAACAAGATTGAAGACACTACTGTAGCTCCATGCATATGCAGTGCCGAGAGGACAGTATATATCGCTAAGAAGTCCATGGCTCTGTTTCATAAAAGTTGTTATTAATAACAAGTTACGAAAGCTGTTATAAGCTACTGAAATCCTTGTATCTGATTCGCTAAGAGCAAATTTCTTATAAAAATGTGGCAGTTGTTACTGATAACAAGTTTTATGAAATGGGACCCAGGTATGCATGCAGCGTCGTCTCATACATCCATTATATCTAGTGTTTTGCGCGCTTGTCTTGTATAGGCAAGGTCCTATGTTCGAACCCTTTGGATGAAGCAAAGGGCACCTTTTCTCTTTTAGCGTGTACAGAGAGGGAGTTCGGATTGATTGATTGATTTATTGATTGGCTGATTGATTGATTGATTGATTGATTGATTGATTGATTGATTGATTGATTGTTTGGCTGATTGATTGATTGATTGATTGATTGATTGATTGATTGACTGATTGATTGATTGATCGATTGATTGATTGATTGATTGGCTGATTGATTGATTGATTGATTGATTGATTGATTGATCGATTGATTGATAACACGTACAGTGGTATATAATAATGTTGACTTAGATATACAAAGAGAACCAGCAGTAATGTGGTGAAGTACGAGTGTAGCAAACAAGTGAAGAGTACACTAGTAAAGCAGTTTACATTAGTAAACATTGGTAAAGATCATTGAAAGATGGTGCATATTACAACACTGGCTCGAAGTATACAAAGTGTGAGGATTACCCCAAAATTCTGACCATAAAGCCATAATTTTGATCAAATACCTTTTCACAAAAATTGTCAATATTTTGTGCTTTCCGTTGTTTATTCGGAATTCAAAGAACTGGAAATGAGACAGCACACACTTTGAAAGTTGTCTGTCAGGAATCGCAACCGTGACATCTCAGTCATTTTTATAGGAATCTGGACCTTGCATCTACAAGATATAAACTGGCAAAGGGGTGGTATAGTATTGGTGGAGACGAGGATTGGGCTTTTAACTCTTTTTGCGAGATACCAAGAAACCACTTATGAAATATTACAGAGCATCGCAATTCTAAGAGGAATTCAAAGCTTATTTGATGAAAACCGGTTTTGGAATGGCTGAGACATCCAAAAACAAAATGAAGCAAAGCAAACTTAATAAAAGGTGGGTCCCACCTTTTATAGGATCGCACTGTTTTAGATATCTCAGCCATTTCAAAATTGCTATTCGTCAAATGAATGTGGAATTCCTTTTGGAATTACATCATATTTTTTCATGTGTCATAAGAGGTTTCTCATTAGAGTCACCAAAAACTTTTAAAAACCTTCAGTTAGGTCTCAACCAAAACTAGACGATCCCTTTCAGCTGTAAGGCTCACCGAAGGTATCCGATACTTACTTGCACCAGTTTTGTCTTATCTGGTTTTTTTTTCAAATCAAATTGAATAACCTAAGATTGATAAAACGTAGCATGCATTCATTGCAAAGGAAAATGAAATAGGTAATATAAGAGCAGGCAAGAGATTACGAGAATACTAGTCTTGAGCAAAGTCACCTCGATAATGCTAACTATAGTTCGTACTGGAGCATGAAAGATGTCGATGCCATGAGAGACGTGTACGAACGCGAGGACGATGTGGATGATGATTAATCAAGGGAAACAAGTTAAAGGGATAGTATAAGATTGGCTGACATGAGGATTTAGCTTTTAACTTCTCGCAATATACTTAAAAAATTACTGAGAGCATACAATTCTAAGAGGGATTCAAAGTTTATTTGATGAAAATCTGTTTTGAAATGGTTGAGATATCCAAAAACAAAATGAAGCAAAGGGATCCTAATAAAAGGTGGGTCCCACCTTTTATTAGGATTGCTTTGTTTTGGATATCTCAGCCATTTCAATACCAATTTTCATCAAATTATCTTTGAATTTCTCTTAGAATTATATGCTCTTTCATATTTCACATGAGGTTTCGCATTATCTCAAGAAAAAAAAAAATCATCATTAAAAAACGTTGGAAATCTGAAGCCACCATCTCAACCAAAACTATACCAACCCTTAACTTTGTTTCATTGTATAATATGCATGACAATTATGACTTGGAAGGCTGAAGCAAGTGTTCATCACTTGATCGAGACAACCGAATTGGCATGTCAATGGACGTAACGTTGGACAATTTTATATCCCTTTTCGTATCTTTTTGGATATCTGTCTTGTTTTGGTGCCGTTTGTTTTCATGCTTTGATCTATGTATTACAACTTTTCTGTTTATGTTTGGTAAACTCAACTTGACGTGTAACTCCTAAAATGTGACGAAAAGAGGCTTTTAAGGCTGCAGAAAAAAAGAGAATGGGGGAGTGCGTGTGTGTGTGTGTGTGTGTGTGTGTGTGTGTGGAGGAAGAGAAGAGAGAGAATAATGATAAGAAGAAGAATAGTGACTGTAGTAAGGAACACTGTAGTAAGGCTGATATTTGATACGTGTCTCTGTCCTATAATCAAAGCCAGAGTTGCACTTCGAAGCCAGGGGCCTTCAAAATCATGCGTGAGTCCAATTGAAATATCCTTTCTTTTCTTTTTTTCAGAATGGAGGGGGTGGGGGAATATTTTACGATTTGAGTCATAATCAACTCGCCTCAGTGCGTCCGAGCAACCTCTCGCGTAAACTAATCACCTCAATTAGTGTAAAATGGGAGCAAACGATCGTAATTAATAACTTCCATTGTATCGCCACAAACCCAAAGCGTTTCCGACCTGTTCGTTGGTCTATTTCATTGTAGTGCGTTGTAATTCTCAAAGCAAGTGGTTTTTTATTTTCTCCTCTCATGAACAACCTAGATGTTTCTCCCCACTCCAAAGCAAACTCGTTGCCTTTTTTTTTATTATTATGTGTTTTTTTTTTTCTTTGGTTCATCAAGTTCACGAGGCAGTCGGCGAGATGAATGGACCGCGCCTAATTCGCCAATTTGACCCTCGGATGGACCTGCAGCCTCCGCCCCCGGGGTAGAGCTCTGTTTTGTTTTTCCCTCTTGAAGCGTCGATACATCCGTGGTAGTGATATGGTTGTGAGGCAGTCGGTACCGCAGAGCGCCCGGCCAAGAATCTCGCGGGGTGCCGCTGCGAAGCTCTTCTCCTCGTCTGAGCGGATCTGTGCCCAAAACGCCGCCGCTCATTACAGAATTAGCATCGCGGGCTTCCCGGTGTTAAATATATTTACATTCTAAACAAGTTTGCTTTCTAGCATATAGTACCAAGCAGACTTTCCTCCTTTTTTCCATGTCGTCGAGCTCACCCTGTTGTGGAACCCAGTGACAAGGTTCGAGGAGCAAGATCGAAGTGACGTGAGGGAGGGGTGTCCCGCCAGTGTTCGCCCGGCAGATATAAAAAAGGAAAATTGTTACAGTATCTATTTCTAATCGAATTTTGTTCACAGCTTGACGTTATGGAGTGGTTGAGTCAAGCTTTTTGTCGGGGCTCTGGGCTATGTGTCCGTGATTCAAGGATTAGCTTAATCTGACCGGTACCAGGGCTGAAACACTAACCCCACTTCATTCGTTTCTTGAGAGCCCAGTGGAAACACGGCGGGCCCTTAACAAGGAGGGCATAGTGAGAGCCCCTGCATCTGAGAGAAATTTGAAATCAAAATAAAAAGGGGTAAAAGGAAAGGAGGGCTTTACTCTCTGTTCCCCCTCACTTTTTTGAGGGTGTGTAAAAAGAAGTATTTTTGATTGCGACGCCCGAAGTGAGCTTTTGATTGAGAGAATAGAGTGGCGCCGAGTGCAGAGCTAAGATGTCTGTCTGGTGAATAAAGTGACAAATAATGACGGATTGTTTGTACTCGCAATTAGCCTGGCTTTGGTCCCGAGGTAATTGATCGCCCGAGTGGGAGGGTACCCACTGCAAATGACTTTTTTCATTCGTATGAATCAAATTTTTATGAGCGCTATTGAGGGTCCGTTCCAGTCTGGCAATCGCTTTCAGAGCTCCTTCAGTCTCCTGAAACCCAACCGCGGCCTTACGGGGGAGCGACCGACAAAAGGCGATCGGCCACTCGCTATTACACAAAATGTACACTGTGTAATTGTATTTGGATGGTGCGATCGATGCAAACCTTGAGTGGCTTTAGGCTGCATTCTGGTAAGTGTAGCCACTAAGGAGGTTTTGATACATACCAATCGCGAAGCGACGTGCTGCGGGCAAACCCAACGCGCCTGACTTCGCAGTCATCATAATACCATGCATAATATGATTTCCCCCTTACTTTGGGGCGCCTTACCCGAGCCGACCTCAAACACGTCACAGTTATCGCGCACTTTGATTGGCTCACTGGCCGGCAATTACGCGAGAGTACGGAGAGGGCGGGTATGACGATATTTTGGGTCACAAATTGATTAATGACAGACGAAGCCCGAAGTTTACTGGGACGTAGCGATGTGCGTCGTATTTTGGGGAGCTCTTTCGTCGGCTCGGAATCACATTGCTCTACTGCCCTGTCATATCTGGTTGTGGGGTTACCGGGCAAAATAATCTTACTACCGCCATCACTCCTGGAATGGACATCTAATTAGCTATTACCTTGCCGTGTTTACGGTACATAAATACATTCTCACTGAAGCATATGATCACTCTCATCATATGACGGCAATTGAGCGCATCTGCAAGCATACCTCCTGGTTGCCTTCAGTTCAAAACTTTGTGGAAACTGATAATTTTTGTTTTTATTTTGGATTCTGGAATATTTTCTTTCACTGTGAAGCCCCATGCATATCATGCACCAGAGCGAGACGGCGATACACGACGCCCCATTCGATCCGGCGTCCATCATGGCAAAGAACACGCTCACCGTCAGCAGCAATTCCGCTTTCACCCGACCACACCACAACCTCTCGCCGGTAGCTGCCGCCTCGCCGAACTCGAGCCAGATCGAGAAGCCGCAGAGGACGGACGAAAAAGCCGTGAAAGGAATCAGTTTCCGAGTGGAATCATTTTTCTCCAAGTCGCCTTCCCCGTTGAGCGGCGAGCCCGGCAAATCCCACCACACGGACATGGACTGTAGCCCCGTCGAGTCGGGCACGCCGCCGCCTCAGAACTCGTCATCCAGCAACACGTCAGCGTCCGCGCCGTCTTTCGCCAGTCACAGTGTCGAGAACATTTTAGCGAAGACATCTTCGTCTTCATCATCGTCGTCGTTAGAGAGCAGGACGGCGTGTACGTCGCCGACTACCCAGACGTACACGTGGAATGCCTCGAATTTCCCGTGGATGCAGGCAACAAGACTAAGTCCTTCATCGGGTGAGTGTTTCCCCCTCAGAGTAAAGAGAAACTTCAATCATTGAGCTACTAAACAGTAGCTCCATGCTCCAATGTTGACGAACAACAGGGGCACTTGGTACCACGTGAAAACTCCACTGAGTGTTTGACTATGGAAATGCTTTGTGCCCTATCTATTAATAGTAGCTTTAGTGGTTCTATGTTTTTCTGGTAGACAAACTAATACACTAATCCATGCCTTGACAAAAGTTGTATTTTGCCAAGCATTGTCGATTTTTTTTTCTTCAACGTCGAATTAACCACAGCTCAAACGCACAAAATCGTAGTTCCAACTTTACATGTTTTATTCACTGTATGATCCCAATCTACGATGGATCTTATGAAAGATCGGTAAACTTGAATTCTATTAATGGAAATAAGTCTGTGTTGATAAGTTTGTCCCTCCTTGGAACATTCTGAAATGTTTGACGTATACGTACGCTCCGAGAAATCTAGTTACCCACTCCCTTCTCATAAAGAAAATTATGAGCGCATTGCTATGACATTATCTGTGACGTTACTGTGCGTAGTAGGCGGCGTGATCAGCACGCACGTTTAGTGACACCCTCGTAATATGAGTAACATCAGTATGAGAATAGTAGGCCAGGCTGCTGTAGTCCCACCTACAGAGACCTTTGCGTATACCAAGCGGAACATCGTCAACTTTACGACTATACCATTGCAGGCCTGACCACTGTTATAGACTACGTTATTTGGCATATGTTTTCTTGTCAATTCCAAGTAAAGGGTGTATATTTTCCTTCATGGCAGCTTCACTTTGATATGTGCGTGTCTAGGTCTAGGAGGGAATCGTGAATCCGTATTTGATCCTCCACAGTATTTACAATACGCTTTGAAAACTTCGAATTTCGTTCAGACAAGACTTTGGATAGTTGTGCTTGCAACCAAAGTACATTATCTTATTCTATAGAGTTGATGTGGATAGTGAAAAGTGGTGACCTTCGAATGCAAAACCGAGAGAGTTTGTGTCTGTTGAAAGCAATTTAACCACTATCGAGCTAAAACTTGGCGATTTATCGACTATTCTTTAGATGAACGAGCAGCAAAGCTATGGGGTCGACCAAAAATCCTTCAAAAAGGAGGACCAGACTCATACATTTAAGCCGACATAGTGCTGGGTTGCTGTTTCAGACAATAATCTTACCTATTTCTTCTTCTTTTTTTTTAGAAGAATGAGAGAAGAAGAAAAAAAAACAGAAGGGAAGAGAACGATTGAAAAGGAGATGAATAGTGGACTTGACCGCATCGATCTTGAGAAAATAAAATTTTAAAAGGAGATGAGATTAATTTCAATGATTTTGTCGACATGTTCCCATTCTTAGATACCATGATTAGGTACAATGCTTACAAACACATGCAGACAGGGAGGGATCAGCAATGACGGTATAGATGACTGCTGCAGTAACTTCCTTGCGCACCTACGAACTTTTAGAGTACGAGATGGAAAAAGACAAAAGAAATAGTAACACTAACAGGTCTTATTGTGTAAATGGTGAAATCTAGCGGATGTCTACCGTAGGGGAATGAGTGTATTACTGGTATTCTGTAACTTATTTTGGAGTTAAGAGCCAAGTACCAGAAGACGCATTAGCTACCCCAGCAGGTGTACAAGGGCTGAGACTGACCCGTGACTCTTACGACGCACTGGGAAAGGCGGCTTGCCAGGGAGGGGAGGCGTCCGGGG
Source organism: Diadema setosum (assembly GCF_964275005.1). Classification (NCBI taxonomy): domain Eukaryota; kingdom Metazoa; phylum Echinodermata; class Echinoidea; order Diadematoida; family Diadematidae; genus Diadema; species Diadema setosum. The sequence goes on from NC_092702.1 coordinate 19,077,358, forward strand.
AACGAACCACAAGAAGAAGTATAGCGGCGGCAAGGATCACTACCAGCTAGCTTGCGTGCTCAATGACCCCACCGACATGTTTACCAATTAGCATACCTCTTAATCATCGTCACCGGCCGACTGCTCAGCTAGGATTTAAAGTTTTGAAGAAGAATAGTTTTTATTACGGGCTTTTCCATTTCGGTTGATCAGTCTTACGTGAACTATTTCCTCCACACTATTCTAGGTTTTCACACACAGCTTTCCTGTCCCCGCTATATACGCTAGCGACTCGGGTAGTACTCTTTTTCAAAAAACAAACTCCATTTTATTCTTGGTGGTACTGGATTATTCCGGAGAGCTTGATAATCGCAGAGCGATTCGCCACTCAGCTGTCACGTAGGTACACGCTTGGTTGTTCGGGCGTTTTCGCGCCAACAAAGGGAAGATTTTGAGAATTGAGAAGTTTGAAAGGAACAATCAGAAAATTATAAATTGCCTGACTTTTGATGATCACCCTGCACCGCCATGTGTAGGCGTCGTAATTAGTCTCTCGTGAAATTATCTGGTATCTCTGCCTTCTCATGAAGGTGGTAAATTAATATCAAGTACTTTTCCTAACAGAAGGAAAAATGACAACAAACAAACTTGGCATTCTTTTTTTTTTTCTTTTTCTGAATTTTGTACATTGCTGTGATCAGATAATAACCTTTAGGAATGCGCAGTTGTTTGTGCTCGACTTGAAGTGTAGACTGATGTTAACATATTCTTCTCCACGCGAAGTAACTCAATAACTTAGTCTGTCATCCCCTCTTTAGACGGACTCCCAAACCACACGGTTTTGCTGCCGTCCCAAAACACCTGAAAGCGATTTGCTCAGAAATAAGCAGCATTTTTATGTTTTGTTTGTTTATAAACACTAATGTATTATAAGTGTTCGATGTTGTAAGATCCTTCACATCGGTAAATTGTTCATTGCCTCTCAACGTTTACGTTGCTTACAACAACTTCCTCAAGTGGAATAGTACAGAATTTGTTGCTTGTACCCAGATATATTTGTACTTATTTGTCGACTATCTATATTGGTGCTTGTTCAATGATCTACTAGGAAATGATGACAAGGAAATTCTGTGATATGTCGCTTAAAGTTCATCGTAACAGTTTGGTGTCTCGAACAAATAAGCTGTGTAATGACTCCGTCACAAAAGCAATCGAAAAGTAGGTAGGCGTTGTCTGTAATGAGTTAGCACTGTGGAGTTATCGCTTCTTTCTACACTCAGGAACATAGTATTGTGCTTTTCAACTCTTCTTAAATAGTGTGTGAAATTATGAACGTTTTTCTTTTTGTACGGCTCCCATCATCGTCACGCCACCATTTTTTTTTTCAGTGTTTCACTCTGCCACAATTACGCACCGCTGTCCCGCCATAATTTATAAACTTTGCACTGAGCCCTTTATTGTCTATTTCCATTTTTTGATACAATCTCTCGTTCGACCAAAGAGATGAAGCAATCGTGGCATTAAAAGCCAAGTGAGATAATGTCATCTTTCTCGGTTTAACATAATTAGACAAAAGGAGACATCCCATCTGTCCGCAACGCTTGATTTGTCATTCCGACAACCCTCCACGCCTTGGGCGATTCGGGGGCCTGTCAACCAGCCACCGGTATCAAACGAGTCCAGATTGTGTACCGGCGGCTTCTAATGCTTCGCTGATGAGCAGATTGTGTCAAATAATACCTCGGATTTGTGGGAAGCATAACAAAATTTGTGGGAAGAGAGAGGATGCACGCATGTGATGGCGTGTTTAATTGAAATCATTAGAAAGGATTTGCTAGAGTCATTGTGAAGGGAAGGTATCGAGTTGCGGGGAGCGAATCTCCTTGCAACTCTGGTATTTTGGCGCTTTTTTTTTCATTGTTTAATAAGTTTCCACGGAAATAGATTTGTAGAAATTAATTACCGAGCTCCCTTATAACCAATCACATTTGCATCAAAGGGGATTGCCGAACGACAGGTTGTCTGAAACATAGAATCGACACAAAAAGTGAATCAAATTTTGATAATGATGCCAAGAACGACCTTGCATGCAAATGCAGAAAGAAAAAAAAAATTATTTGAAGTCACTGTGCGTATATAATCAACGTCTCTTTCTCTCTCTCCCCCTATACCATGCCCGCTGCGGACAGAACTGTTTTCCAGAAATTAGCAAAACTTCAAAATGTCATAACTTCCTTATTTTTCATCCGATTTCAGTCAATTTTTTACTGTTGAACTCGTAAGATTTCATTCTTTTTATTAGACTAACTTACATTTGGACTGGATTTTCCCTTGAAGATTAAAGCTTCCTTCAACAAGAAGAAACCGTCACACGTTCATTTATCCATTGTAATCATGTTAAAACACAAGATCCCGTCGACAATACTATACGTATACCGCATAATATACTTCACGGGAGCATAACGTAATTATTGTCTCATTGTGAAATAAGGCCATATACTCATGCACTAACTAAAAACCAAATCGAGCTGCATTGGGGCGTAAGTGGTTTCGTGGACCTCCCACAAAACTGAATCTCAAATGGAAATATAAGAAAATTAATAAGTCGTGGAATTCTCCCATATTTCCCAAAAAAAGTGATCATGGTCATACTCCTTTTCAAATCCTGTTACACACTGTAATATGGAAGTGATATTGACGCGGTCTTATAATTTTTTTTTTTTTTTTTTTTTTTTTTACTATTCGATAAACATTTGCTCCCTTGTTTTGTTTACATTTATTCAGGAATTCTAAATCATGAAAGATTATTTTCATTTTTTCTGTTACCGAAAAAGTGATGTTTAGATGCATTTGTCGAAAAATGAACATAAATTGAATTGAAAAATTGAATCGAAAGAGTTGTAAGAATTAAGGGAAAGAATAAAAGGAGAGTCTGTTCTTGCAGCATATTGACGTGTTGTTAAAAAGACATTTCATTATATCTTTCTCTGCAGACTAAATCAAAAGAGAAGAAGAAAGAGAAGTTGACCCCACGGTTCGTTGTTGTTGTTGTTGTTGCTAGATTACAAATGCGCTTGCATGACCATTCTCGCTGTTTTGCGAATAAAGACGTCTTTAGGATTTAAAAAAAAAAGAGTAGACAACTCTTTTCAATTTCCCCGATTGTGGTGAAACATTTTCCATTTCTGGGTGCAGGCTAACAGGTCTTTACTCCTCCCACTGAAATCACCTTGCACAGGGAGCATGGGATTTCACTTCCAGTCTTCCTATTATTCTTCTAGTTTTGTTCCTCCTAAGACAATAACAGAATAACCCATGGGGTGGGGGAGGGGTAGTTAAGGGGGAGGGGGAAACTGACTTGAATATGGATATATAGTCTACACAGAAAGGATACGCGTAGAATTGTATACTTGTCCTTTTGCACCAAGTGTAAACTATCATGGGTGCAATTTATTGTGAGATAGAAATCTATTGTAGGCTTATATTCGATCAGCCAAGAGTTCAATGAATATGTTAAATAAGCGGGAAAGGTATATGTGCATAGCTCATAATGTCCCTAATGACGATTAGAGAAATTGATTATAATACCACGACACCGAATATTTAAATAGTCATCGTCTGCGAACATGTAAGCCTCTATTTCTTTTCTTTGTAATATCATTCGTAGGAGAGAAAGGCGCCAAAACGACAGATGTTATTGAAATCATATCACAACACAACATAGAAAACGTGAATTTAGAATTTAAAGCTATTTAAATCTGTGCATTTTATCATTTTCGCAGAAAAAAAAAAACAACCCACAATATCTTTTATGTGTGCACGCGCAAAAAAAAAAAAAAAAATAGGTTAAATTCCTTTGATTGTAATCCATTTGTCAAATACCTTTACCATTCAAGCACACTCCTAGCAACATCCGAAATCTTTGACAAATTGGAAACATTTAAGAAATCAGGCCAGACCTTTCCATTCGGGTGTCACGTCATGAAAGATCTCACAATTTTATAGGGCAGTGGATATGGCAAAGTCATCAGTCCCACACGCTACAAACCGCGTTGTCTGCAGTTCGTGCCTGCATGGCCCCACGACCCTTCCTCGGCTAGCGTCACAAAGTCTCCGTCGTTTTGTCTTGCCTCCTTTCGATATTTCATGAGCTCTGATCTAGATCTCTGGAGAACTCGTGGTCAGGCTGGAGTCGTGGATACTGTTACCGATGACATTGCCACCTGTCCTCAAATTTGTCAGGGATTTATCGATATTTTGGGTAATTTGATGTGAATTTCTTCCGCCTAGGAAGACTGAAGACAGCCCTCCATAAAAGCACACAAACAGCAATGACTGTAAACATGTCAGAATAGCGCTCGTAACTTTGTCATATTCGTTTTTGATTGAAATTGATTCGAGCAATGCGAGCTGTCGCGACGCCTCTCGCCCCAGTGTTTATTTATCATAACGATCTCGTTGATGATCCGAATTGATAAAAGCATTCGAGTGGTCGCGATTCTTTACAGACACGTTTTGATAGTTGAGAGTAATGATGTTACCATGCACCTCTATAAGAAAAGAAAAGGAAGAAGATAATGATTGTACCTGGGCTACTTGCGACGTGAAGGATAGACACTCCAAAGGCATAACTCAGTGCTATGAATTGATTGCTGTGTTAAACAGGCGACGGTAACAAAGTATTCATAATCGCCGCAAATGTCCGGCTACCCGCAAGTAAAATTAATCCCCTGTTTTAGAAATTGCTCTGGCATAAAAAACGAACCAGGCGCGGGATTGCGCTTTTGCAAAGCGGGTCGGCGCACGCTTGTCCCGCCGGGGCTACCCCGTGGGATCAAGTTAATGACTCCCCCGATGCCGCAAGACGCCAACTCACACAAACGGCTGCTGAAACGGCGAGAGAAAAGAAAGAGGGGTAGAGGAAAAAGAGAATTAGACGAAGGGGAACCTTTGTCACAATACTATTAGAGAAACATTTGTTCAGTCTGTCGCGAACTATGGCAGGATGGATACCACTGGGTGAATGGGCGACAGAACAGTTGTTTAATTCTGCCATTGCAGTAGAAGAATAAATATTGATGGTAATATTTCTTATAACGTGTATGATGGTTTTTTTTTTTTTTTACACGTGGAGATTAGCACTCTTTGTCTACATTATTATAATGTATGAGAAAGGAATTATAGTGTATGAGAAAGGAAAGTTGTTTTTTTTTTTAATCCTTTTTTGTTTGTTAGTGAAGCGCACAACAAGCACCATCCCTCCATGGAAACAAAGAAATGATAGCTTGTAAATCAAACCACGAAGTTAACGTGTTTCCTTACTAGATTTTGTTCTATTCGTTGAATTAATCTGTACAGAAAACTTCTTGTCGTCTAGTTCTATTTCATATTTCTTTTGCAATATAGCAGCCACGACAATTTCTTAATAGTGCCATAGATTTCCCCTAAATTTGATAGATGCCTAATGATTATAACAAAGAAACGCACACACACGTACACACACAGTCACGAACTTATATACACAGTCTTAAGTTAAAATGAGCCTGCATACTTACTAAAATCCAATTGATACAAGATGAAGGGGGTTGAATTTGATAGTTACTATTAAAGCGCGTGTTCATGCATATTGATATCGTTGTGTAAGAGTCGTGTTTGCTAAAACACTCAATATGGATTTTAAAAAGGTAGAATTTGTTTCAAAACATCTTGGTTCTCACTTTGGACTGCAGAGGCTCTGGTTTGATCTCAGGTACAGTCTCCGCTACAGCTCAAATCCAATGAGGCGGCCAGACAGTCACGCGCCCTTACTAATCTTATTCCGGATGATCCGAGGCTCAAACAAATGTCATTCCGCTCATTGGATGATATTTGTCACGGACTGGAAAAAAAAGGGGTAAAAACACAATGAAATGGGAAAAAGAAAAAAAAGTTTCATATTCTGGCCTGCGAAACTGTCTACCAATTTGCCGCGTTTAACTTTGAATTCAGTCGGGTCGTCTGCCCTCTATATCCAGGGTCCCAATTACAGGGCTGGCCCCAATTACACCCGATAAACGTGTTCTTGAACTAGCGCATCGGAAGTTGTTGGTCATATCCTTTCGTTTCGGTCGTATTTTCTCCCGGAAAGGTTTACATCACGTCATTTTTGACGTGAAGAATGCCGTCAGGATAGGAGAAAGCGAGACCTGGGTGCTGGGTGAGCCGGGGAGTGAGCGAGTTCGGTGTACTTTTGTTTGTGCCGGGATGTTTCTCTTCTCTTTACCCCCACCCCCCCCCCCACCCTTCATTTCCCACCTTTACTCCCAAGAATTCAACCTTATATACGCCACCTGTCAGTTATTAGACCAGCGAGATTGACACGCGGACGAACCGTTGTCAAGTTGAGTTATGTATCTTGTAACACTGATTTGTCAAAAAGATGGATAAACAATTTTCCTTTGGGTTTTCATAAGACACAATGATGTTGCGATAATTTCTATACACAATGTACTTTATTCTCAGGAGAAAAAAAAAAGAACTACGAGTTTTGGAAACCTGTATTCAATTTTAACCTCAACCACAACTCAGTTGGACTCATGCAGTGTGTACTGTTTTGTGATGCAGAGACAAATCTTTGTGATGAACAATTCATAAGCTTCAAAAGTTGTTTTATAATCCACATTCTATTCTTTGTCACCAGTTTTACGTTACCCTCTGGAATCAAATAATCCAAAGTCATCCTGAAGACAATGTCATAGTCATAACATGATAAATCTATGAAACCTCTCCCATCTGTTCTCCCTTCATCCGCAACTTCGAGTTTTATGTTCAGTATGTGCCGTAAAGCATAGGAATAAAGCACATTTAGAAATTTAGAATCAGCGTAATATAATCAAAGACATGTGTTTAAGAGGGTAAGGTTGAATGAATAATTGCGGCAACTCTAACCTAAGTATCGACACCGTCTATCACTCACTAATAGTTGTCATCGATTGCATGTTTATCGATCGGTCCGCACGCGGGAAAGTCAGTGCTTTAATGTGTATCGGTTGGTGCGCGCACTCAATAAACAAGCCCATTACAATGAATGCGTTCATTTGCTGACGCAATCCACTCTCAAAAGTCTAACTTCATCTGACTCAGTGACTATAAATGGATCATCAATAGCAGCACACATAGATGTGTTTTGTGAACAGCTCTATAGCGTCTTAAAATAGATGCCATTCTATTTCACGGCTTCCAAACCACAATGACAAAAGCGTGAAACATAAAAACTTTGAAACAAAGTCCCACTGTTTGATAATGCGACATTGATTTCATTCCCTCGAAGATATTCTAGTTAAGAATAAGACTGACACTTTGACAATCTGCGATGAATAATTTTCAAAATTATAATTTTATCGATCCAGGTCACATTTGAGTAAATTCCCTTCAATATCAATTTATTTCAAGAGAACAATGTACAAACGAAAAGACAGCAATTAGCCTACACGTCAGATTTTGGTAAAATATTATCTAAAGAAAATCAGTGAATCTTTTGGATATAAGATACAGTAAATTGTTGCATTTTGTCTTCCGTGACATGTTTCGTATTGACTATGATGTGCATTTAACGGATATTTCACCATCATCATAATATAGATACGACTGAAATTGCGGCGTGACACTCCTTCTGACAATACTTTTTTATTCTTCTCTTCTGTTGTGTCTTTTGTGCAGGTTCATCGGAAATCAGGTCCCCGTTTACAGGTCCCAAGGTTCAATGCACGCTCCGGAAGCACAAAACGAACCGGAAACCCCGCACCCCGTTCACCACATCCCAACTTCTGGCGCTGGAGCGAAAATTCCGGCAAAAGCAGTACCTCTCCATCGCGGAGCGCGCCGAATTCTCCGCCTCCCTCAATCTCACCGAGACTCAGGTCAAGATCTGGTTCCAGAACAGGAGAGCCAAGGCGAAGCGACTTCAAGAAGCCGAACTGGAAAAGCTCAAAATGGCGGCAAAGCCGATGTTCAACCCGGCCCTGGGCATGCATCTGCCCAGCGCCGCGGCCAGTGCCTACTACTCGTCGATGAGCCCGCTTCACGCCGCGCTCAGACCGCCAGTATCAATCAATCCGTACCATTTAACACCGTACGCCTACTTTCCCTCGCCTGCAGCACCTTCGAGTTTAGTCTTTCCTTACACGAGCGGGAACTTTTGAGATCACCTCAACCACGGGAAATGTGTTGCCTTCACGATAAAACGATAAAGACGTTTTCTTGAGACTGAATGTACACTCACACACAGAGAGAGTAAAAAAAAAAGACTTGTCGGCTGCTCAACGTCTATGTGCTTTTCATTTTCAATGTAGGATGAGTCATCAGCGACGAATGTGATTTCCGTGAGATTCCATGATCTTCATCAGAGAGCACTAATGACGTTTAACTTGCTGCACATTGAAACTGACGTTTCTTCTTTAAAACACCCTGTGATTTCAAAACTTGCCGTCCATTCTGGGCCAAAAAGTTATTATGGACACAAAATGCACTTGATATCTACGCAAACTTCAAGAAATAGACAAATTTGTACTTTTAAATTTAAAGAAAAAATGTAAAAAAAGAGAGAGAAATTAATGTACTATATGTAATGTAATGCTTAAACGTCCCACCGAGCGTCCATCTTCAAAGAACTGTGCAGTGGCCTTTGCTTCACGACGTGCCAAACGATATCCCGCCTTCAATTAAAAAAATCATTGTGTCTTACCACACTGTCACATGACAGGTGTAGGTGACGTTGAATGATGTCTGTGTGTAGTCATAGAAACCATAGTCACGTGACCCTTGTCTACGTTTACATCGTGCGTTTATCATTTATGTTTGAACCACCATCTTAAAAGATATTTTTCTGCATTTTCACTTCGCGTTGACAGGTTGATAATACACATGTTAGCAATGTTTTTAAGTGGTTTTTTTTTTCAAAGTTCGTTTGACTTATTGTAAAATCCTATTAGGAGAAGTCTTGTTGGTAGAAGTTGTCAAAATTCTATTGTAATCACAATCATTCGTGATGTCAACGATATTTTGCCACTTTTCTAATTATATTATATTTGAATTTGTGCTATCAGAGGTAAGCACAATGTGTTGCAATCTCATCACAAGAAACGATGTTCCACCGGACTTTAAGTAAGCAAAACAGTTAAAGAATATGGTGCCTTTTATAAACTAATTCATCGATGGATATTTATTTCTCCTTTTTGACAGCCTTGAATGTAAATGAGCTATTTTGAGACATAAGTTGGAATGATCATTTACAAGACAGAGTGTATGGCTTAAACACAAGTTGATCAGTATTTCTCAACAAGGTTGTTTTTCGTTAATCCTGCTTTACAGAGTTTGGGTAAGGGCTGAACTCTCACTAGAACAGTAGAGAAAGGATGTTGACAATTTTTCATAGTGTAAGACTGTTTGGCCATTTCCTCTGTGTTTTTCTCTAAATGATAACAATATCAGCACCTGGACGCATTCTTCAATTCCAAGTGAATTAGAGCACATGCAAAGATCTTCATGCATTAACTAGAATGGACTGCACAGTATTCAGTTAAGTGATATGTATCTTGTTAATCGACATGTAACCACGGTTGTCTGTTGCCTAGCACTGTGTTATTCAGCTGCACAAAAATTATGACGAACATCATACTTTCTTGCATCTGTATTTCAGCAAAGTCTGCCTTACAAAAGTTTGCCAACACAAATTAATTTTCATTAGGTCTAACATCAGTCTAGACCTGCACACAAAGCTCTGTTGAACGAATGTTTTGTTGTGGCTTCACCTTGTGACTTGGTGATTGAAATCCAACAAACCAGGCAGACCATTAGAACCAACAATTGAACCCATGACAGAGAGGCGTAAAATAGGTATATTGTTCATGATTAAAGGAAAATACGATAACACAGTAGTGACGCCTACGAGATGCCAAAGAAGCGGATTACCGTCAGACACATACGCCAACTATAATTAGGACTAAGAGACCTAAAAAAAAAAAAACTACCTAAAACCTAAAAAGCCTAAAGGCAAATCGTATTTGTTTTTAGAAAATGACTGTCATCATTATATCTGGAGATTGTTTTCTACGGCTGGCATGAAATGTCCAATATGTCACCATGTTACATTGTTGTTCCTGGACATTTTTTTTTTCGTGTGGTAGCTACAAATTAAATGTTTCTACCCTTTCCGTAGACGAACGAGTTTAACACACAACAAGTATTTATTGAAAGTGCTTTTTAGTGATACCTGTGCCTACACCGACAAAAAAAGAGAGAAAATACCACCAAGTCTGTCTTAAAAAGAACAGGGTATTCTATTTTGTATATAGTCATACAGTATATTTAAAAAGAAGAGTATTTGTGATTTTCTTTTCTTTCTTTTTTTTCGTAAGGTCATTCTTCAAGTGCTTTCGCACAATAATTGTGAAAAGTGTATTCATATTGTATAAACAAGTTTGTGGCTATACAGTAGCCAAGTGTTTATACAAAGCACTTGTTAAAGATGACATGTTGTCGTATGTTGCATGTTCTGAACCGAGAAATAAATGTCGGACTATCCATACAGTCTTAAAAAAAGATTGATAAACAGAGAAAAGAAACCGATGGTGTCCTCTTGTATTTCATCTACACATTGCTTCCCACGAGTATATAATGCAATACTGAGTTACTTATCACACTATCACACTATCACTATGTGTATATGTACTAGAAGTTAAAGGACAAGTTCACCTTCATTAACATAAGGATAGAGAGAATGCAGCAATATTAGTAGAACACATCAGTGAAAGTTTGAGGAAAATTGGACAATCGATGCAAAAGTTATGAATTTTTAAAATTTTTGTGTTGGAACTGCTGGATGAGGAGACTACTAAGGCTTTTGATGTCATATGAGTACAACAGTATAAAGAAAATGTAAAGAAAATTCGACATATTTTCACTTTTTTCGCATAATAAAAGAGCACTTGACTCGTCTCTTTCTAAAGGCAATGGGAATAATATTACCCACAACATATGTCAGTAACGAGTCAAGGGAATGTGTACTTTTTTCAAAACATGAAATTTTGTGAAATTCTCTTTATATTTTCCTTATATTGTTGTACGCATGTGACATCATACACTGCAGTAGTGTTTTCATCCAGCGGTGACTGCACAAAAACTTCAAAAATTCATAACTTTTGAACGGATTGTCTGATTTTCCTCAAACTTTCAATGATGGTTTCTACTACTATTGCTACATTCTCTCAATCCTTGTGTTAATGAAGGTGAACTTGTCCCTTAATATCGATATCGTCATTGCTCTAATTCGGTATTAGTCTTGCCGATGGTATGTCCGTAGTGTGTGTTCCATGAGAGTCTCTTGAGCATTTGCCAGATAGGTCGCTCCATTTTATGCAAATGAGTGACTGCAAGCGTTCTTCACATAAGAACAAACATACACACACAACAACAACCACTTCGTCCCGCCAGGGTTCTAATAATGATAAATTATAATGATAGTAAAGATAGTGATAGTAATGATAACAATGGCAATAATGATAATGTTAATAATAATAACAACTAAATGTCATAATAATAACAATAACAATAATATTGACAATGTTTTGATTATATTGCGCCAAATCCACTGTGTAGAGTGCTCAATTCGCATTATTGAAAGCATACATAATAAGTGAAAGGAAGGAGTACAAGTCTACAAATGTTCCCATATCTCCCATGCATAGACCAAAGAAACGGGGAAAGCAATGCTTTCTATAATAATATACTCAGTAGGCATCGAATCTTATATATGCTACTATGCGATTTGTATATATATATATATATATATATATATATATATATATATATATATATATATATATATATATATATATATATATGTTGATAAGGTAGTCCACGTGTTGGCAAGATAAAAAGATAAGTAACAAAGCTGCAACAAAGTTCATGCTGTATTCACCAACGGTTTATTTCTTCACACAAATTTTCGAGCGTCTCGCCGCCCTTTCTCAAGTGTAACACTTGAGAAAGGGCGGCGAGACGCTCGAAAATTTGTGTGAAGAAATAAACCGTTGGTGAATACAGCATGAACTTTGTTGCAGCTTTGTTACTTATATATATATATATATATATATATATATATATATATAGGCCTAATACGTTGTGTGTGTGCGTGTGTGTGTGTGTATGTGTGACAATATCTGACAATTTCAGATTTTTGTACTAGTACGATTTTTTGAGACTTGTGTAATGTTTTTCATCGATATTTATTCCTTTCCTTTGACCGTGTGCCTGCATGTTTGATACAGTGTGTCTAGTTTGTGTATGTGTTTGCATAATTTGTGTGCTCTGTTGAATGTTGAATGTATTGTTAGTTGACACGCTTGCTTTTGCTGTGCGGACAGACAACTGAAGCCTTTGCGATTGTTGCATTCTATAAAATCGACAAAAGTTATCGAACAAACAGAAAAGTGATGTGACTGCAGATCTGTTATTTGATGCACACCTCGGGCCACTATTTTTTTTTTGTCGTTTTCAGATAAACACATCGGTATTCAATGACGTCGATATCATAACGTCACGCCGATTCTTTGTCACATTTCGAAAAACCTCTAGGCCGCTGTCGAAGACTTTTGAAGACTGAACAGATCCCCGCCAGCAGATCCTCGGGCGATCTCGGATCTCGGAGCGATCGATCGGTATCCACAAATATTCATTGTTGTCTTCCCAGCGGGCATTTTGATTCTATCCACAACTATTTTTAAAGTGAAAGTGTGAAAGCATGACTGGATCAATGATTTTTCAGGATACAGCTATAGGGGCTCAATCACCACCCCATGTGTTTGTCCGCATGAAGAGCTTCTTCACATTGAGTTTGCATCATGTATTTGTGCTATATATGTGTGTATTACCTAATTAAATTCAATTTATTCGGCACAAGAAATAAGAAGTACAATATTTACACAATAGAAACAAACGCAATGCGTATACATGCACAATTCTGTCATGTTTAATAAATCAACGCCAGTACCAGTTTGAAGCAACTATAGAGTTTGTTAATAAAGCCCAAGACAAGATTTATACCCACGATTCATTTTTGGTTTGGTTTGGTTTGATATCATTTCATTATTATTTTCTCCAAGGACAGTAACAAATTGACACGAAATATGTCAACAACAAAAAAAAACAAAACTATAAGATGCAAATCAATGTATTAACTGAAAATTTCGTAACAACACTGTCCCTGATCTTGCTGATAACAGGGTGTAGGAAAGATTGCCCCATCGCATTGTATACAATAATAAATCGTAAACAAAGCAGAACAACTATACAAGAGACTGCCATCATAAACAGAGCTTGACTAATTGGATAGGCCCCTTATACATTTAAAGTTGTATCGCACCATATAATGGTTTCTACCTTTCCTTTCCTGTACTATTCCTGTTTGACTTTTACTCTAGGAAATCAAACACTTCACGTACCGATGTCTCTTTAAGTGCATATTCACTGAAAAAATCCCGAAAATAAGACAAACAAACAAACAAACAAACAACGCCAACAGCAAAATGGTGGTATAGACTCGAGAGGATTAATAAAATACGTACATGAGGTCAGAAATTCCACGAACATAAACAATGTTTCATTTCCTCAAGCGTAAATGGCATAATGTGCCTGGTTGATACCATGTGCCAATGTTTGCTGACTACTGCTATGTATACAGTATAATATAGTCAACTGGGGGTTTACGCGTTTCCGTGGGACAGTAAACTCGGTTGCATAAATTAATGATTATGCAAATTAGACGAGGAAGTGACATCATCCTCTCGCAAGTTGCCCACCGACCAGAACACAAATCTTTCCTGAATTTTCTCTTATCATCATCATCTTCTTCTTTTTTCAATTATATCAAGAAGAGAACTTTTGAAATGAATTTGAAAAGAGAAGACATCTTTTGCAACGAATGTTATTTTTTTTTTGTATTTCTGGATTTTATTGATCAGATCATAAAAACATTGTGCTTTTTCATAAATCATATGACATATACATTTTGACATCACAAAACAAACATTTGATAGCATTCAATCAATGATCGTGAAATTACCAGGCGTCTGATCCTTTTTTGGACTATACTCTCTAACACATGTTAACATCATGTTAACAACGAATGTTATTCATGAACAGTAGTAATGACTGTATGCAATGATAACTCTCTAGACTGAGAGGTGTAGTTGTTGCATATAGACGACCAGAAATTATTATTCGTTGTATGCGTACAATGATAGACAGTTTGTTTAAATGTTCAGATACCATTAACCCTTTCCGTGCCACATTAGTTTACTGTCTATAGGTTTGTGCCTGAAGTTTATGCACACATTTTAAGACTCAATGGCAGGGGAAGGGTTAACCTCACGGTTTGCACGATGCGGACATTCTCATCATTAATAATTAACTTTTTATTTCATTTATACTTTATTTTCATCAAATAAAAAATAATACATCGTATACAAAGCATACATTTGCCAACTATATTGTCAAGTAATTTGAAAAGAAAATGTGCAAGTCATGAAATGTAATTCAAGATATGTGGACGGATGGCAATGCACAGTTTTCAAAAATAACAAAGAGTAAATAAAGCGATGGAAAAGAGTGATCTACCTAGAAACAAAAAATAACTTGAATTTTCTTAAAGGATCCAGTATTTTTCAGTAGGATTTGCACAACAACACGTGCTTGTTTGTTTGTTTTTGTTTGCTTGTTTGTTTTTCTTTTCACACAGTGCCGAGACTACCATGATGAGTCGTGTGAGTGTATAACCCATGCGTGGCGACACACGGCCTCGTCCCCTTCCCACCGACGAGTCGGAATCATAAGGCTTGTTGCTGAACCAACCGAACCCTGCGCAGTGCAACAAGTGTACGTTTCTACAACCGCCCTGTCATTGCTTGGCAGGCTTATGAACAAAAGTGAATCTTATTTATTTTTTCTGCTCGTTTCACTATTGTTAAGCTTGATAGAACTCTTTAAGCATTTGGAGCCATTTTTTTTCCATCGAAGACAAGGATGTTGAAGAATTTCAGAGATTTTTCATTGATGCTTCCAATAGTCTTCTGTTGTTCGTCTTTCGACAACCAAACTATCATAGATCATAGTATGTAAAGTCCGTCATTTTTAGCTTATTTGGGGGTATGTGCGCACTCACACGCACACACACACACACACACACACACACACACACACACACACACACACACACACACACGCACACACACACACACACACACGAAAAACATGATATAGCCTAGATAGATATAGATATGCAGATACATTTCGATCGGCATTTGATATACTATACAAATAATAGATATACAATTGTGATGTAGGCCCTTTATGAAAAATAATAAATTTATTATGAAAATTTTATAGAGCAGGTCTCCCTTCTTCAGAAATATTTATATTCCAAAGCTATTTGATTTATCTTTATCCTCCACGGATAATGCAAAAACAGATTCTGGTGTTGCCCAAACTACGACTATTAAGCGAAACGCTTTAGACACGCACACTCGCTGAAGCAGACTCTTTTTCTCTCTAACAAAAATAGTTCACTGAGTTAAAAGTGCATTTAAGCTTCCTCCATTCCCGCTTTGTCTTTCATCAACTGATAAAAACCACAAACTATTTTACACCAGCACAAAGTAATTGGGTAGTGCTTAAGTCAGAAAAGGCGAAATAAAGAAAAGCAGAAGCGTGAAACAGTTAACTTCGAGCTTAGACAATTGCGGGCATGTCGCGCCTCACTGTGTGCGCATGTCCCCGTGACAGATCGCGTTTTGCCGGATCACGGTGCGGAGAAGCCGAGCTGGCGTCGCCGAGCCAGCGCGCTTTGTGCCCGCTCACAAACCGGTAAATTCATGTTTAACTTGCGGTCGGGCGCTTAAAATACTTCCAACCTTTGTCGTGCCTTTATATACAGAAAGCGACCATGATAATAATCTCTCCCCCCTTCTCTCCCCCCTCTCTCTTGGCATAGTGGGGAGTTGCCTTTCGGAGCGCTTTTGACTTGCTTCAGAGCCTAGTCTGTGCAAAGGAGAGATGTGATCATTTATGTCTGCCTTATTTCTCGAGTCACGGGGCACCAAAAGACCTGATTGTCAAGTGACGCCGCGGAGAGCTCTCTGTGCTTTTGTTTGGTAGACATGATCCCCAAATTCGTCTTCTTTTTCCTGCCCCCAAATCTGTTCAGCAATCAAGCAACTAATTTTTTTTCTCGATGAATTATGACGTGCATATGTATATATTTTCCCCTCTTTTCTTCTTTGTGTCTATGGCTAAAAGCCCGAGGCGCTCCTTTTATTTGCCTGAATTCGAATTAAAAAAAAGCAACTTTTGCTTAATATTGATATCTTCCGGCGATCTTTTTTTCTTTCGATGGCACAAAATGACAGGCTGCCTAGTAGGTGAATGGCGATCAGAGCGTACAATGCAGCTGTTCTATGAGACTGCGAGAAAGAATATCAGTGATGGTACAAGCGGAGACAAAGGAAAGCATTGACTTACATTATAGAGAAAAGAAAGATCAGTTGAAGAGAAGGCCAGGAATCGCTAATTGAAATTGGACGAATAAAAACGACTGGTGACAAAGATCTCAAGTGGAGGGCATTTCGAGACGGGGGTTAACAACTTCCGACTAAAGAAGATGGGTTTAGGCGTCATTGCGGATAGAGGGCGGTTTTTATTACCTCCAATTTATTGTGCATATTCATGACTGAAGGGACGCACGATGAGCGCTAAATATTTGATTTGATAGTTTTCCCACTATCTAAACAAAGGCGACTTAATTGGTACAGGGAGCACATTGATATGACACGTGTATAAGCAACGTTTTATAGACCCGCATGCATGCAAACGACTTGGCGTGCTCCAAAGTACATCAACATAGTGTAGGATTGGAACAGCTGTCCCCTCCGGGTCACACAGAAACTCACACAAAAACTTCCTCCGGAATGCATATTATTGGACAGTTTAAACACTCTGGAACGTCAGAACGTGCACAAATTTGTGATGATGCCTAGAACACTTAAGTCTTCCCTCCTCTTCCCGTCCCTACCCTTTCCTCCTTACGTAGGTTCGTCCTTGTGGAGGAGTTGCTCCGACGTTCATTTTGGTCGATTACTTTTTCAGCTTCGGGCTAGTACAACATTGATCCTTGTCAGTCCTTTTTGCCACTTGTTAAAAATGTTAATAGACACAAAAATAAATATTATCATAAACTCAAGATCGATACCAGCCCTTCCGATTTAACCCCCCCCCCCCCGTCAGAGTCATCGCGTGCGTGCGTAGTTTTCATCAGCACATTGGTTTAGAAAAACTCATTCATTGTATATCTTGTTTTTTTTCCGTCATTAAAAAAACATCCAAAGTTTAAAGAAATACAATGATAAACATGCATATCATGCATGCAAATAAGAGAAAATGAATATTGAAAGCTAAAAAAATTAAAGTAACAGACAAAGAATATAAACAACAATAACAAAGACAGGATAAAAGATGAGATAAGACGGGTGGAAAACCCATATTCAGCGACACTATAGTGTCACTGGTCTTCCATAGGGACCACAAGGAAACACAAATCGAGGCTAGAGTGACATTTTGCATGCTATTCACAAGAGCTCCTGCACACACACAAGAAAAAAAAACCCAAAAGAAAATCACAAGCAAAATATATGATTTCATTTTTTGTTCTATTTTTCACACTGCTTATTCTGTTTACAAACCTACTGACTAGCAGATTACAAATGTGATTATAATTCACAAATCCTAATTTTTGGCAGATGATTGTTAATTTCAGAGCACGATTAGCAGCCTGTTGTACACAGTGTCAATGTTTTCGTGTCCCCCCTTTTTTTTGTTGGTTCTTTTTTTTTTTTTGGGGGGGGGGGGTAAACTCCTTTTGAACATTAATGATTTTAAAGTAAAATCGAATGCAAAATGAGAAATATATGTAAATGTCTCTTTTTCTAATTATAATTTTACGTGATCAACATAAACTCGTATAAAGTACTCTTATTAAAGGTAATGTATTACTCATATGTGATCCGATATGTTGGTACTATTGATTATAATGATGATGAAGACATTGGATAAACAACCACAGAATTGACAATAATCAAAAGAGACAATCTACTTCTAAACTAGTTATACTCTAAAGAGTATCTGCTGTGCCTTTTATGCAATTCACCATCACAATGCAATTCACCATCATAACAGACTTAACGCTCCTACAATCCATCTGGTCTAAAACGCAAGGAGAGTCAATACCCACTATTCTCCCTTCTGTTTTGTACTCATAGGTATTCACAATGATTCATGCATGTTTGTATAATGTCATATAGTTAACATGACCCCGTGGCAGACCAAGTTTTTTTTGTTCTGTGAGTTGGGTCCCTGCATAAACAATATAATCAACGGAGTAAAGAATGAATGGATGAATTAATGAATGAATGGTTAAAGGGATGGAATAGTTTTGGTTGAGGTGGGGATGATTAGAATCCACTTATATGGAATATCAAAGAGCATAAATTTGTAAGATAAATCTAAAGTTTATTTGATGAAAATCGATTTTGAAATGGCTGAGATATCCAAAAACAAAGTTAAACAAAGTGGTTGTAATAAAAGGTGGGTCTCAGCTTTTTATTAGGACCTCTATGTCTTTGGATATCTCAGCCAATTCAAAACCGATTTTCATCAGTAAACTATGAATTCTTCTTAGAATTGTATGTTCTTTGATATTCCATGTAAGTGGTTTCTAATCATCTCGCAAAAAGTTAAAAACCAGAGAATCCCCACCTCAAGAAAAAAAAAATCCCTTTAAATAAATGAATAAACAGATAAGAATGCGGGGGTGTCGTTCGAAATAACATTTATGATGATATCATTAAGACGCAAATGCAATATTTTTTCCCAATGCATTGAGTGGTTACAACGCGACCTCGGACTTCATTCATTCATCACGATATTTTCACACAAATCACTGTAAATCATGGTGTCTTTCACCGATTTAATTAGCACATTTTATGCATTGGAATATGGGTTATATCTAATCATTTTTCATTTTCTCACAACATTACATCATGCATTATTTTTTCCACCCTCCAAATTATGATATTCAATACATGGGTCTATATGCGTTACTGAATGTTTTCGCAGTTTGCACGATTTTATGCCGAGATGGGATAAGTACAGTGTGGGGACAATTTTTACCAAAATCTCTGAGCCTTGACTACGCACAGTGACTTTGTGCAAATAATATTGTCTCGGCCAGTTTGATGAAAGCGTCTTTTGCCGAACTCCATATCCACGGCCGATCCCAAAAGCGTGCTTTACCTTAATCATATCACGTTACATTATTGTTAAGATTTGGCCTGAAGTTCTCACAGCCGCATAAGAACACGACACAACATTATAAACTTGCAATAATAATCTAATTGCCGGCCACAAGAGCCTTTCAAATCACCCTCTCGGAGAAAAGTCCTGGCCCTTTTGCTCCCTCACGCCAAAAAGTTGAGCCTTCTCCTGCGGCTGAGTAGGCCTAGTCTCTACGGAAGTCGCTCTGGAGAGGGTGGGTGAAAGACGTCAGTCTCAGCAAATGCAAGGCGACATTAGGGTAGGAGTAGAAAACACGCGATTGCTACCGCCTAATCCTCAACGAGACGTGATGGGAGAAGGTCGGGAAGGGAAGGGAGGGGGAGAGAGCAATACGGACGCTTGAGATCCCCATTCCCTTGGCACCCCGATATACTTTACCCAACACTATTGCCTGCATTTCAGCCTCTCCTATTCAAGACGCATTCTATCAAGGATAGAAATGGTTTATTTTCTTCATCATTCCCGTCACGAATGACTAAATGATATGTTTTTTGCATTCGAAGTGTATGTCTACACGATACTTCTTTATGCAGAGCCCCCCCCCCCCCCATACAGTTTGCTTCGCGCTTACATTTCGAGGCACTGCAGATGCCAAAGACAGATAAGAAAATGACCCATATGCCTTGAACGAAGACTACAGAAATGAAGGAAGTTATCTTGGGGGAAAGTGGGAGGGCGTATTTCGGATAGGAATAGGAAGTCGAAGTACACAGATCTGGGTATGAACTTTCCGCTCTGACAAGACCCTAACCAACGACTATTACAATCCCAATATATATGCAATCACGGCCGAGTCTGAAACAAATTGGAACCTAATTGGGGTACCTTCCCCTTCTTCCCGTATGGCGCGCCCGCGACACTGTTTGTTTAAGATGATTTCCGATGCTCTGAGGCAGCTACAAATTCAAGTCCGGGGTTCCCAGCAGACGAGACCCGACGCATCACGGTTGATCCCTGAAAAACCGCATGAAGACAGGCAGTTTGGGGATCAGCGCTTCTCCCCACGTCATCTCGCTAAGTTTGGTCACTTCCCTCACTCATTCTCTCTTCGTCTCTAAAAAACATGCGTGAGAAAGGTTTGTATTGTAACTTTTAAGGGGGTTTACAATGATGACAATGAAGACTTAAAGTTGTTGCCGTGAAAGAATGTATATGACTGAATAGTGCATTGCATCCATTTTGCCTCAGGAAATACCACTTGCGCTCACCCCATCATCAATACCTTAATTTAATCTTTCTATCTTTTTTTTTTATTTTCTTTTTCCTTTACAAGATAGCTGCCTTGTGATTGTTAATGTGTGTGTGTGTGTGTGTGTGTGTGTGTACTACTCTGTCTTTTTTTTTTCTATTTCTTCGGCAAATTGCCTTGTCTTTTTTTTTTTTAGTTTTACAATTTGATTTGTTTTTTGATGAGGGGACTGCATACTACAAGCTCTGCTTTTTAGCAGTCCGCTCCAGTTCCAACAACTTTGTTTCGGGGTTTACCATAAAGATACAGCATTTATTTTTATCTCTGTTAACAATTACCTGTGTCTTTATTACATGTTATTATGTTTATTACATTGTTGTACTTGTTGTCGCGTCATTATTTTTTATACCAAAACATTACATTTTATCCTCAATGTGTTTTAAATGAAATAAAATAACTTGGACTTGGATGACCTTTTCTTATACCTTATTGTTTTCAGAATTGTTATCATTGTTTTTTTTTTTGTTTTTGTTTTTTTGCCTGCGTGAAGGAGAAGTAATTTCAAATAGGCGCGTTGATGTCATACACAATAATACTAACGAATCTTTATTACAACAAAATAGAGATAGCAAAAAAGGTTTTGACGTCATGTGTGGACAACAATATAAAGAAATTATAAAGGGAATTCCACAAAAAAAAATCATTTTTCATGAAAATTACACATTCCATCAACTTGATACTGACATATGTTAAGGGTAGCAATTATTCCCCCTGCTTTCTGAAAACGTATAGTCAAGTGATCTTTTATCATGCTAAAAAAGTGAATTTTTGTGGAATTCCCTTTGTAATTTCTTTATATTGTTGTCCACACAGGACATCATAACCTCTCGTAGTCTCCTCATCCAGCGGTTCCAACAGCAAAACTTTCAAAATTCATAACTTTTGCATCGATTGTCAGATTTTTCTCAAACTTTCACTGATGTGTTCTACTAATACTGCTGCTTTCATTCAATTTACATTTCTCTTTGGGTTTTGGTTTCCTTTAACTGATTGAATGGTTTCATATAGAGATATCAAGATCATTTAATCTATTTAACAACGCTTAACAACGCTTAACAACGCTTAACAAGCTCGCTCTTAAGTAAGTTCCATCATATTTCTTTAGCGTTATACATAGAACCAAACGTACGATGATTGACCGCTATATGTTTTACATGCTTACATTAATTTACTGTACATCCAAGCCGGATATTATGATTCACTATGTTTTTATTATATTTGATGTACATTCCTTCATTGAGAAGTATGAAAATAAATTGAATTGAATTGAATTGAATTGAATTTAATCTTTTTGTCCTGTGACATGGATTAATCATTGCATCGATGATGATAGAGAGTAAAATAAGCAGGAGGGCTCTCAGCTGACACAAACAGCATTTTCTTCCTCGTGACTATCTACATCTTACCCTGCAGGTGATCTGATTTCAAGAGAAGTGATGATTAGATGTAGTATATTTCCACCTCGTGACTTCAACTGAACTTGTCCCCTCACAACAGTAACTCTTAAATATTCCTCTTGAAGGTGGTTAACCCTTGAGTATCTCTATGGGGAAACGCAAAGCCATTTATGTCTTTTCTTTGATCTAATCCATCTGTTCTACAATAACCTCTTCGATGTAAAGGGAAATGTAGAGGTTAATTTGTACATGCATGCCATGTTTTGTTGTGTTTTGTTTTTAATAAACCGCACGTGAAATTCTGGGGCAGATCTTCATGTAGCAAGCTATAAAAGTGTCTGTGACAAATAACAGTTGTGATGAATAGTCCATGTAGTCTTGGCAAGTCACAGGAACATCTCGAAACTAATTACATGTTGAACTTTACCAAATACACACAGAAAGGAGTTGCGTCAGCTTTCAGATGCGATTGGGATGAAACACGAGGTAAAAATAGCACTTCGCCTGTTCTGTCGGCAGTTTATAAGCCGATAATACTGTAATGTCAGAAGGTTCCTACCATTTTGAATAGATTGTTTATGATTTATACAGCTATAATGCGCTGTAATCTTTGTCAATCATGGTAGTAATATTAATTTTGATTGGACCTGATGCTGGAATTCATTAAATTTTTCAAATTTCTGGCTGCGTGTGGTCTGAGTCAGAGTTGCCATCCGTGTCTATAGAGACAAATCTAGATCAGTTCTTCAATTCTGATGAGCCTATAAGGCTGATGCTATCGGGCCGAGTGGAGATCTTAGCAGGATGCTTGGGTTATTATGTCACGACTCAACTATTCCGCAAATCTGGCAATACTTCGGAGATCATGAGTAATTTAGACTTTTCATCACGTCCTTGCCTTTAAAAGAAAACAAGTTAGCTTTGTGAACCTCAATTCCCTTTCCTGACTTCTCTGACCGACGTATTGCATTTGAACCATGCAGTCAATTTCTTTTCCTCGGTTTCCATCGGGAACGTCAAGAGCAGAGAACTCAAAACATACCGTTGAACCTTTAACTCTCCGCCCGTCGATTCTTGTTTCGATATTTCACCCACCTCCCTCATTCCTCTTCCGGACCGAGTCCCCCCATCCTCCACACTCTGTCAGCTGTCTTCCTCTCTTTAGCCGGTGAATTACTCCTAGAAATCGCAGGCAACAGTTTAGAGCTTAAAAACAAGCGTTAGTCCTCATGTTCCATCAAAAGTAGGGTGGGAGATCGTTTCCTTTGTTTGAGGCGCTTAAAGGTTACTTGCAGCAGAAGCCTAGGCGAGTTTAGACAGTTTCTTGGACCTGTACAGGAAAATAAATCAAGGAATCTTGAGTTTGGCATCCGAGACGCTTCTATATTGATGAATAATGAGACTCTTAGGTATGATGTGGAAATCGACTATTATTTTCGTATTCATCCAGCTGATAAACCAATTGCACGTACCAAATTGCTCCCGAATTTCACACAGGCGTTGACAGATAATTTCAAAAAAGGAAAAAAAAAAGAAAGAAAAGAAAGTAAATTGTCGTTCGCTACCGTCTGCTTCAAGAGATGATAACGCTGTAGTTTGGTATTTTGTGTTTAATACAGTACGAGTCAGTCGGAATCAATCGGGGCCACTACTTTAGAACTGTTTATTCCACGTTTTAGGCCTACTTGTACTCTGGTCCGTACCCACAGACAGAATTCATCTCAATAGATGCCGATTAACTTTACCACGCGATCTTTACCCATCATGATGGATAATATTATTTTTGGAACATGAAACAAAACAAGGGAAGGTCAGAACGAATCACAACTCCTGTATAAACAAATACTTTCACATTGTCAGACTTTCTCCAGGTTGATTCATTTACCTTTTATACCTTTAAGTTGTTTAGACAAATGTTTGCTTGAACGATTATTGACTTTCAATTGTATGTTTTATATATTGTATAAAACTTACAAAAAATACAAACGATCTAAAAAGTATCCACTGAAATATATGCAGTCACACTTTTCACTTTTCAGATTGAGGTACAGTAATGTAACTCATGTTTAGACAACATTTCGATATGCCACATATGATTGTCATAATCATAGGATCTCAAATACAGGCGAATATAACAAAGGTTAAAGAAACATTCATATTTTTTTTTTTTTGGTACACACT
Source organism: Diadema setosum (assembly GCF_964275005.1). Classification (NCBI taxonomy): domain Eukaryota; kingdom Metazoa; phylum Echinodermata; class Echinoidea; order Diadematoida; family Diadematidae; genus Diadema; species Diadema setosum. The sequence goes on from NC_092702.1 coordinate 19,101,583, forward strand.
GCAGAGCGTTCCTTTTTTTGTCATGATTTTATTTTACGCATTGTGAATATTTGGGTTCGGATTAATTAACAATAAACACTGTGGAATTAAAGTTTAGAATGAATAAGCAACAGACAATGAAAGCGTCATAGAATAGGGAAACCATAGACACTATGACATCTTTGTATAGAAGGAATTAACAACGATCTCTACATATTGACATTATACTCTGTTTATATGATAGATTAAACTGGACATTGTGGAATGCGTCTGTATATTATAATGATTTAACAATGAACGTTGTGAAAGCAATGTGGAAGATAGATAAACAATATTCTGTTGACGCTGTGCAGAATTGTTCATACATGCAGGACTGTGTAAATAATGGATAACAACAAACAATGTAAAATACATAGAAAAGGGTGAGCAATAGAGACTATGGGATTTTGGCCGAGAGTTGTAACCATTGAACACAGTGTGATATAAGAGTGAATATTTCAGATAAACAGTACACACTATAGCTAAGACAACATGAAAGTATCTACATAAAATACTTATACAAAGGAACCTGTGAAATTTGCGTATGAGATGAATAAACAATGTGCACTGTGAAGTCTGTGAATACAATGATATTGATTGCAAACAATAGACATTATTAAGTAACGTTCAGACAGTGATCCTCATTAAACCTCAATGATAGGCTAACATCGAGCGTTGCACGGTCGATTTTGTCACAAAATCATTCATTTCGTCAGCGAAATGTTAATTTTTGTCAACTAAGTAAGCTTATCGTCGAAGTTAAGGATCAACGTCTGAACGTAACTATTGTAGGACAGGTAAAACTATGGACAATGTGGAATCTGTGAACAGAGCAAAATAATAATGAACACTATAGCTGCAGCTGTGAGATGTGGAGTGAATAAGATACATTAGCACAGTTGTGTATGGAATTTGTTGAGACGTCATACAACGGAAGATAACGTTTAATCAATCGTTTGAAACAATATTTTCAAACAATGAAAGTGGTGCTTTGTGTGTGTGTGTGTGTGTGTGTGTGTGCGCGCGCGCGCGTGCGTTTTAATGTGGCTGTTAAACAGTTATGAGGTAATGCACTGAATGTTGAAGGTAAACTAACATATATTGCTACTTGTACTGGTGCTGAGTTGTGGGAACCTTGAAGTGCTGGCGCAACATTACCAAACCTAATGTGGATATAACCGCAGCAGACTAATTTCAGAATGCAATTCACTCTCACTTACCGGTACTTAAATGCGCACTACACACCGAGATGCATAAGAGCTCACACACAAGTACACACAATTCATACTGCCTTTTTCACAGCTAAATGCCGGTGCAGGTCATGGATTATACACACACCTGGCGAGCGGGCAAACTACGATTGCCCACTTGCACAAAATGTGCTGTGCTGTGGTCCTGGTAAAATGAAGCGCCATTTGGATCAGAACAGTCTGGTCCTATAATATCCGACTTCGACTCTGTGTGACAGATATAATTATACGCTTTAAAGTTGATGCTTATGAAGTAAAACTTTTTTCTTAGGGTTTTTTTTTCCAGTAAATTGCACATGATCCAATTAATAAAGCGGTTTTCAATACAGTGCAAATGTTTGATAAATAACTAATATCTTGTCATGATCGATCCATGTTGTTGGTTTAGCAGATGCAAGTAAGTGACAGCATGTTATCAGCTACTGAAGCATTAATAAAAAATAGAGATGAATAATCTACAGGCGACACACTACACATTCAAAGAGGTTTTGATATTAGTATAGCACACATACGCACACATCATGTGTGTGCGTGTGTGTGTGTATATAAAAATGTATATTCATTTTTATACATACACATGCATACACATATGCAACCCCGTGTGTTTTGCACCTATAAAAAAAGACAGAAAGAGAGAGAGAGAGAGAGAGAGAGAGAGAGAGAGAGGGAGAGGCCAGTAAACCCAAAACAGTGAGGATATAATGGGTATAAATGGGGTGGGTACATTGTACCCCAAATTCATAGAACGGGAAGTGACCCACGCCGCGTGGTGAGGATCGTTGCCTTCACGTCCCCGGGCCAGTCACCCGCCATATCCTGACACGTTCCCGAACGAAATCGAGCGGGTGGGTAAGAGCACACACCCACCCACACACACACACACACACACACACACACACACACACACACACACATATTAAAAAAAAAACCCAACAACAACAAAAACAACAACAACAAATATTCAATATAGTAAGAATTCCCAATGAAAGTATCAGTTGTCGGCGAGTAGAATACCTCGACCCTGTCCAGATATCCGGTGCTTTGCCCCATTTTCATTTCCGATATCTCATCTCCCTGGTTAATTTGCAGATTACGATGTATGGTCAAAATTGATTATCACCGGTCATATTAATCGTCTTCCTGTCATCAACAACTAAGCTTGACCATGTTGACAGGGAAACTTAAGCTGACAGAGGGATTGATAGCACCGGTAGATGAATTCAATAAAATAGAAGAGGCAGGTTTGAGGCAGTTAAACCATCATAAAGGAAGAAGTATAACGACAGTTTAAAATGTCACGACAGTTTAAACTGGCAGTAAGTTTTTCTAACGACATGTCATTATTGGGAAACGGTAATGGGCGTTTAGCCGCTGCGCAATTTAGTTATTACTTGACGCTCTTGACTTCACACATTTTATACAGAGAGACAAAAACGCACTTTCCTCGAACTCATATGAATAGACACGGGGGGATTTCAATTACGGAGAATAAGGTTCTTTTCGGATGTCTTGGTTTGTTTCCGTTTGATTAAATTTTTATAAACATCATTTCATTTTTCTCGTCAGGTATGTAGTAACGAATGAAATACAAAGTATACATACAAGTAAAAGATACAGATCGGCATAAGTACAGTATATCTAATCACATATCAGAGGTTAAAAGAATTAGACACTAATTTATGGAATGGCATTAGGATGGACACTACAAAATTTAATTCAAAAAATATATTGAAAGATGAATTTAAATTTGTTATATTTCACATGTAAAATTTTTATGTATATTCTTTGAGAAATGTGAAAATAGATTAAAATGAAAAAGTGAAAGGGAATGATCTTGCAAATTTAATACAGCTCATGTGTAAACGCTGGCCTGGGAGTGCAATAATCTCGGAACTACGCAAGACTTTATACTGCCCTCTGGTTGATGTAATGAAGAGCTCGATGCGTTGTTTCTATAATTATCGGTTAACATCTTCCTTTGATCGCTTTCACAAAGGAACTATAGAAGGCACTCTGCTCCTATAGGATATTTCATGACATTTTACCCATGGTATATCTCTATAAGAATCACGAACAGAAGGTTAGCTTTTCTCTTTTCTAGTTATGTAGAAACATGAACAACATTTCACTCATTAAAAAGTAAGAAAATTCTAAGACAGCTATGTCAAGTAACCCATCAAGCAACTTGTGAATGACTTTTCGACCTTTCCTGCCTTCATGTATGAAGCTTTTGTTCTACAGTTTCAAATATTTGTTCGTTTGTTCATTTGTGTCAAGAATGATTGTTTCTATGTATATACCCAGAATAGTCCGAACCGTAGTGTTTGCTTTATTCTTAAAGCGGGTTTTGCCATTGTCATCACTCCAGTCATGCGTGGTAGCCATTCTGGTCAAATGGCCAATAAAACATCTTGTCACAGACTGTATAAGAACAGAAATCGAGCCGATCATTTTTGTTGGTGTTTGTGAAAATCTTGACATCATTGTGCTTTATATTCATACATACACAGATAGCCAGTCCACAATGAATATCTAACTGACTGGAGTGGAGACGTGATTCTTCGAATTTCACCAGTGAGCAAGAGTGTTGGGGAAACTTTGCTCCGGATGTATATGTTACATCAAAGAATGGAGCGCGTTCTATACCTGGAGCTCAAGTCTTATCCCTTGAATGGAATAATCAGTCTAACTCTTTCCTGGCGTAGACAAGACCCCCTTGACTCCTTGATTAAGGAAATATTTGTTGCCTTGAAAATATAAAGTAAAAACAACCAAAAGAGTGGTTAAATTTTTAACAAATTTGAACATGAAATAACAAAGTAATAAAAGTCAAATCAATGGTGGGCTTGATCACCTTCGCAAATTAACTAAGGAACCAAGTGAGGGTTTGTTAAAACGCATTAAGTATTTGCTCGATTTAAACGTATGATAACTTGAGTCAAAGTTGATTAAAAACAATGTTGATTGTCTGCCTTCTTTCTATTCCTCAGCGTGTCATGCACACGTACTTCAACAGGTTGATTTACGACAGACCATGTTTATAAATCGGTTGTTTGAACTTGTACACAATTTGTAGTATGTTTTTACTAAGGCAATATGCAGAATAGAATATCATTTTTTTTTTGTTTCACTGTTTCATTGTTTGACTGAAATTCCTATAAACTGATAAAGAATACAAAAAACAGTTAACTCTACAAACTATTTCCATGTAAGACGTACATGTTCTATTGTACCGTATACAAACATTTTCAGAATAGTTGCCGTGAAACATGAACGTACCATGAATAATTTTCCTGTGTTTACTAACAATATCGTTACTGATCGTAAATGTCCAATGTTAAAAATGTTGCCGTATAAAAGGAACTTTCAAAACAGTTGAATCTTTGACAACCGGATCGCAAATATAATATGCGACCGTCTCAGTAGTTGGTGCTCGAACATAACGACTCAGTTTGCCAGGGTTAGGGGTATAATTGAGCCTGTCGAGTAAGAGATGTATTAATAATGCTACCATACAGGGCCCATAATCGCAGCTCAACAGAACTTGGCATTTCTACGTCTGTCATCAAAAAATGTTCCGACTTATGATAACCGATTCCGGAAGATTTTGTAACATCTACAAATCCCCCCAATGAGTGGGTAGCGCCTCGGTGTCTGACCATTATCTCGTTCTCGCCAGCATTTTCCTGATTTTAACGAAACGTCATCACTTCTCTATTTTTCATTTCTCCCTCTCTCCCTCTCCCTTACCCCATCTTTCCCTCCCTCGGTCCCGCCATGTTTTTGTTTTTGTTTTTTCTCTCTATTTTCCTGGCTCCAGTATTTTCACCTGCACGATGTTGCCGCGAAAGTTTGTCGTGTTTGTGACGTCACTTGAACTCATTTATCCCCTTGTCTATCTGATCTCATTCGATACGGACCTGTGGTGGGCACGTTCGATTGATTGGGAGGTATTGTTAGACATCATGTTATAAGGGGTAATATTACTTAAAAAACGCCAAATTTTTTGCAAAGTTTGGTGAGGACAAAGTATTTTGACAGCGTTTATGAGACTGTCGGAATATAATGTCGAGCTGTTCACTTTTTGGTTTTTTTTTTTGTCTTTTTAATACCGGTAGTTTGCAAGTACTGCAGGAATTCATTTCATTTCAATTCAATTCAATTCAATTCAATTCAATTCAATTCAATTCAATTCAATTCAATTCAATTCAATTCAATTCAATTCAATTCAATTCAATTCAATTCAATTCAATTCAATTCAATCCAAATTAAATTCATTCACATCTCTAAAGAAATGAATATCACCACAAGCTATAACTACATATAAACATTAAACTACATAAAAGCAAACGTACAATCACAAAAGCGCAAACAAGAAAAGATAATCAATCGTTCATATTATTTCCACTCGTTCATCCTTAAAAGCTTTCAAACAAACAAACAAACAAACAAACAAACAAACAAAAAAGTAGCGTAGTGCTCACTGTTATTTTTCTTTCGATATAATATTTTGGTGTTCGTAATCGGCGTAACTTGCTCGTCATTCTGAACTCTGATTCTGGAGATCTGTTTGAGAAACTTTGAGGTTGGGAAAGTGTGACAGGTTTTTTGGCAAAAGCTTTGGCCAGAAGAGGGAGAGATATAGATGGAAAGAGGGAAAGAGGAGAGACAAAAAAAAAAAGGAAAAAGTAACGTGAAAAGCCTGAAATTATTGGAATAGTTTTAGACTTCACATTTTCCCCTGATATGTCAAAGCCACGACGTCTTTCAGAGTGGATAAAAAACTAACCCACCCCAAAATTGATCGCCGGATAATTACTCGTATTATTGGGTTGCATACAAGCGCCAGGAATTTTAATCGGTGGCATGAAAACCCCTAATACATCATACATGAAGATAGAATACGGAGGAGAAAAAAGGGGAAACAAAACTCGGCTTAACAAGTGACAAGCGAATGGAGTGGGGAGAGAAACGGAATACGCGCCTAAATTGATTATGGTATGGAGTTACGCACGTATCAAGATCTTGGCGACTACCTGCCCGTCTGCCCGACTGGGCTGCTGAGACCTCTCACTGCCGAAATCCACGCCGTCCGTATACTTCGCAAAGCATGCCTTCACTCGCTTGGTAGGGAGGGGGTTAAAGACGCTCACTCAACATATTTTCTCTGTATTGGATTTCGGGTCATTTGTCTCCTCCGTGATTTGGTCGTATGAAGCTTTACTTGGCTGTGGTTAAATTGTGTTTGTTTGCAACCCATAGCCGAAATCTCTGAAGACCCCTGGAAAATGGCTCAAACGCTGATTCCACGTCATTTCTACCGAAGAAAGCAGGTCGATCAAAGTTTTGCCTCCACCCTTGTTGACGCAGATAATGGGGTAAAATTGGTGGATTTATGTCTGTCTGCCAGTCGTCCTAGAGCACACATCAAATTTTGATGTCACTTCCATCATTTTACCTCTGCTGTTGTACGGTCCAAGACATTGTTTGAATTCCTTGTTCTACCAGCAAAGGATAATGCCTTCTTCATTATTTTCTTCTTCTTTTTCTTCTTCTTCTTTGTGATCAAATCTAGCTAATTTTCTCTTGCTTTAATATCATAATAATTGTGTGATGTTCAGTACTTGTTTGACTGGTACTCATTTTAGCTTTGTCTTATACTGCACTCTCCTTAAGTTATAATGACGTGTCCTGAACTCTTCCTATCATTACACATATACACTCCACCCATATGGCAACCACCCACACAAACATTTGCACACATTGCACACATACACATTATGCTTGCGCATACCATCATGTTCAAACCATGGAGCTGTATACTGCTCAAGCATACCTCAGCCCCTCTGTAACAAGCATATACGCATACAACACACCAGACTTGCACTTTTTACACTTTTCCCCCACAGCAAGATTATTCTTCGCCCGTCATCACCCTATCAAGCATGTATGAATTCCCACATTCATGTCTTTTGTGTGTGTGTGTGTATGGGGGGGGGGGGGGTTGGGGGTGTAAATCGCGCGGTATGTCATATATATTTGCCGGAACGTCCATACATTCGTTCTGGAATAATGATGACCAAATTATCACTCGGTTGTGTCTATACTGGTGAATTTTCTAAATGTATATAGGCAATAGTGGGTGTTGTGTGCGTGTGTGTGTGTGTGTGTGTGCGTGTGTGTGTGTGTATGGTGTGTGTGTGAGGGGGTTCGATGGAGAGAGAATAAAAACAAATACATGTTTTCAATCAGATTTCTTTAACATTTTTTTATTAAAATGAGATATCGGCTCGTTATGTAAATGTACATTCTACATTAATATATTGTAACATAGAGGGTAGTAGTCAGATAATGCAAATTGTCATTCTATTGTTTTTAAACTTTCATCAAACTTGACCAATGTTGACCACTTTGATAGCTTCCACTTGAGGAAATAGGAATATATTGCTTTTTCACATTATATGCTTAAGTTTCCGGCAATGGCACTTACAAAGGATATTTACGATGACAAAATTAACGTTTTGCGGGAGTGATTTTCTCCGCATCCATAATACGTAAGCTACCTTGAGATTACACGTTTATTCGACTTTTACCCGAATATTTTGCAATGGTGTCCTAATCATCTGACGATTTGTTTTTTAATGTCTTTTCTAAGAAGTTGATTGATTCAAGTGATCATAATCATTATAGAGCAGCATGGAGTGATATATCTTTCGTTGTCTATTCCTTTGCCTTTTTTCCATTAATACCTCTTCTACTCTCTTCGTTTCGGTGTCATTTTAGCATCAACTAGTGTAAATCAAAGTTTAAACTGTATAGGCCTTACTCAAAGGATAGCCCATCCTCCAGTTTTTCAAAGTGGAAGTCAGATAGCAATCTGATACGTTTACTTCGATTCACAGATTAACATCAATCAGAGCGAAGTGCATTTACGTAATTGTCAAGACATCTCTTCCTCAGGAAGATACCATCTTTAAAGCAGAGGGGGAAACGAACAAGGGGTGGACTCCTCTCGCAGATAAAACCCGGAAAACTTTGCTTACACTCCCAACATACATTCCTCTTCAGAGGGAGGGGGGGGGGGGGAGAAACGAGAAGGAAAAATATATAGAATCTTCGTGTCAAAACATATCGACCTTGGGTCTAATCTAAAAATGAATTACTTCACTTCTAAAATTACACCCCGCTCCTAAACTATATCGCACCCATAATCAAATTAAAATCGGCAACAGTAACAACTTCTGGGGGATGTTTTTTTCTTCGTGTTCCGTCTTTCCACTTCTCTCGCTTTTTGCATCACTGCCACATTCTGTGCATGCCATTTCTCCATCTCTCCTTTGCCCTCTCTCTCTTTCCCAGACTCGCCATAATACGTCATTCTTGTTTTTCCGCTTACGGGAATTGCCTTTTTGTTACAGTTACAGACTTGAAAATTCGCCCAATTTTCTCATTTTCTCCCCTCCTTTTTCCCATCAAAATGAGCTCTTTTTTTCCCCTCCTTGCCATAGCGACAGGTGAGATTTCTCAAGATGGAACATAGGAGGGCATGTGTGTGAAGTATTATGGGCCTTTGTCGGCTCGAACCCGCTACTTTCGGGCTACTATCGAAGGGGTCGGCTCGTGCTGTGAATTTTATACCTTCCCGCTCCGTTCTGTCAGGTTCGCGAAAGAGAAATCCTTGTGACGGGCCTTTTGAACTTGAGCCGCGAGCACGCGTCAATGTTCAAGGGAGATTTTTCTTTCCTCCTCTCCCCCCCCCCCCCCCCTCCCTCCCTCCTCCCTCCCAACTTTAATGTGAGTGCGTCTGCTTGGTGAATGAGAGCATGAAAATACGCAATATATTTCATTATCTGCCGAGAGGCGTGTGAAGGGGGAGGGGATGGGAAAACATATTATTATGTAGCTCTTTCCGAACTTTAATCGGATGCCGATAAATAACATGAATTACATTTAGAGACGCATGGTGTGTAAAAGCTCGTGTTTCTGTTTAGTAGTGCCTACGCGGTGCAATGTACGATCAGTTTGGATTGAGTTAAATCCCCATGTAGATTTCCACATGTTTATCATCGTTACATATAGTTCGGAGCGGAAATGTACTTCTAATTCCAACTTTCATCGCAACGAAATGAACGGAGCTGTTGTTATGAGAGATATGGAAAATAGGATGACTCTGTGAAATATGGCGGAATTGCAGACGCGCACCGATAGCCAAGTAGATTATGGTTGCCCGCCTTCTCAGTCCCATATACTATTAATTCTGTCTTGTGCGCATCAAGTGAGAGTTCAGTTCTCGTCTCTCTCACTCGTTTTAATTTCATTTGCAAGAATCGGCGAACGCGCGGCACCTAACCTTCCGGTTGCAATGATTTCCCCAAGGGTTTCGGGAAAGGAATCGCTTCGATCCAATCCCTTTCCACAGATAACGGGACATAGTGCTGTATCAGTGCATTACAGACTATCTGCAGATATGTAAAGGTATCGATTAAACCACATCGCTGGAGCCCGCTGAAAACTAATCACACAGTAGGCAACAGCCCTCAGTCGGACGCAGCTCACAGCCCGCTGAGCTCGCCCGTAGCTACCCATCAGGATGACGCTCTCTTTGATGGATGGAGAGCATGCCGAATGCCTCCAGCGCCTTCAAAATCGTGTTTCAGTGACCAACTGAAAGACGGCGTTATAATCAGTTACTGTCTCAATTACGCCATCTTTTTTGTTTTGCTTTGTTTTGTTTTTGAAGAAATTCATCGAAACGGAAAATATTTGTACAAACTCATGAGCGAAAATTGATATTAATGGTGTTTTTATTTCGAATTAATTTTGTTTGCGGTGAGGATACGGTGGATGAGTTTCACGGGCCGCTGTCAAGTTACCCGCTGATCTAATCTTGAAACAGTTTCAATCCGAAAGCTGGGATCTGAAAGAGAGAGTTGGGGGGGGGGGGGGCAGGGAGAGAAATCCGACACCGATATTGAAGCCGAGTGGATGACCCTACGTGAAGCGTCGGAAAAAGGAGACAGCGAGCGTTTTTTCAGCGAATAATTTTAATTGTCACATTTTCCTGTTTCTTTGTCTTGGCACGTGGCCTCATCATGATTTGCATGGATTTTGCTGTATAATCCTGAGGGTTTTTTTTTACCTCCGTGCACATCGAATTGAATGTTAATGAGGGTTAATGTTTAACTTGACATATTTACTACGTCTTGAAACTCTTTATGGTTATCATGGAAAGGTTGACAAAGGTTTAGTTCTTGCAATAATACACGTATGATTCAGAAAGAAAGAGGGTGTTTGTTTGTTTGTTTGTTCGTTTGTTGTTGTTGGGTGTTGTTTTTTTTTTCATTTTCCATCGGATAAGACGGCTGGCGATAGTCCATAATTACGGGGTGTATGAATACACTGTGTCATTGCTTTTCTCTTTCATTACAATGAATTGAAATTACTGTTTTTTATTTTGTTCATGGCCCGCCCAAGCTTTGCATAGATAATGGGCTGAGTCTACATAATTATTATAGTGAAAAAGTCTAATACTTCCGTATCAATAACTAGCTGAATGGATTATAGTTACTATCATTGTGATCCGATTATTTTCTTTTGTTCTTAATATCGTCTGCGGTTGCAGATGTTAATTTCACCGTCACTTACACAAAAGAGCGAATACACGTAGCCACGATGTTACGCGAGTCCAACCATATCGGCTCATGAGTGCAGGAGACCACGAACACACCAGGTCATGTGGAACACGCGCGCATAAACAAAGAGATCAAAGACTCTGTTCCCTTCGAGTTGCTGCATTATTTTGACATCAAAAGAAATTGTGGCTTTGTATTTTCATTTCAGACAGTTTGGTTGACCGCATATACACGTCATGGGTCACTTATACCTGAAAGGAGGACAGGATGTGGGGGGGGGGGGGGGATGGAGGGGAGGGAGAGGGAGGGGGAGGTGGAGATCATGTCAATTCATGTTTGTACCCTCACTATATTCTGTCAAGAGGATAGATTATGATAGCTATAGATATACTACTTATATCATATCTTGCGATGCGATTCACTTTTCGTTTGGTATTTATTTTTCCTAGGGCACTATATGATTGTTTTAAGCATGCTTCTCATTGTATAATACTTTGTTTAATTTTTTTTTTTTTGTCTGATGGGAAAGAGCTGAACACACATCAGTCTGCCGAATGTATCAACAGACTGAAAACGCTCATGAATAGATTTTATTATTGATTATCATCATTATTATTATATTCAAATAGTTTAATAAAGGTTATGCACTTGTTATTTTGGGTTCCCGCTTTCAACAGACTGTTTATACACTTTGTATAACACTGACCCGTTTGTAATTATATATTTGAAATAATTTATGTTACATTGGAAATGATAGTTGATCTGAAGTTAATTACTTCAAATATACATTATACTAATATCAAACTTTACAATTGCCGTTAACACTATAACAATCAGACAGAATATAATATCCTTCAAAGAATGCGTATTTCGTTTTAGTAAAGCGAATAATGAATATTCTACGCATGTTTGTGTGGGTGACGACATTTGCTCCGGTCTTACATTTTTCAAGGACTTAAGGGTTATAGGGTTAGGGTTGTGGTAGGGTTTTAAGTTTGATATGAGGATTAGGATTAGGATTAAATCTATTTATGTTTGTTGGCAGAATTATATTTGGCTTAGCGTGCAGATATTTCATGGGAGCAAATGCCGCAGGAGCAAATGTCATGGAACCGTTTGTTTGTTTGTCACTAATGAGTATCATGCAAGTGTGTGTGTGCCTCTGTGAGTCTGGTTTCCATACAAGAGAAAAATTAGAATGTATCCCTTTACAAAGACAAAAAAGCGACTTTAGGATTAGGTGACAAATATCTTGTCTCACGATAAATTGTATGTGCGTATTCAGACGCTATTGAAGGGCAGGTGGATGAAGACCTCAGTTTATACATAAAACAAACTCACATTTCTTCCTGCAGATATAAAAGGGATGATAATATAGTCTTGGTTGAGATGGGGCTTCAGGTTTCCAACTTTTATGTGAGAAATAAGAAACCTTCGGGAAACTTCTTATGAAGTATACATAAAAGAGCATGCAATTTTAAGAGGAATGCGAAGTTTATTTTATGAAAATTGACTTTGGAATGGCTGAGATATCTATATAAAACAATGTGATCCTAATTTAATGCGGGACCAACCATTTATTAGGATCCCTTTGTTTTACTTTGTTTTATTTTGCTTTTGGATATCTCAGCTATTTCAAAACCGATTTAGTTCATCAAATAAACTTTGAATTCCTCTTAGAATTGTATAGTAATAATAATAATAATAATAATAATAATAATAATAATTATTATTATTATGATAATAATAATAATGATAATAATAATTGACATATTTCATAGGTGGTTTCTAATTATCTCTAATAATCTAATCATCTGATGTAACGGAATTAAGCAGAAATAAATCAAATCAAATCAATCAAAATCTCGCAAAATGTTTAAAGCTGAATCCTCATCTCAACCAATCCTATATTGAATTCCTTTAATATCCCAAGAAGATATAGAAGGAGAATGTTTGGATATATATTTTACCTAAATACCGAAACTGATGACTGGTAGAGCAATGATAAAAGTAATACACGAACTGTCTGTTTTTTCACACGTTTTAATCAACATGACTAAAGAAGGATAAAGCGGGGGGGGGGGGAGGAGAACGTGAACGCAACGGGAAAACCATTCTATGGTAGAGCCACAAGGTTGCCTGTCAAAAGACGCAGAATCAAATCTTCAGTAGATATTCTTGAAATCCTTTGAGTAGAAAATATAACACCGTAACAGTTATTCCAATAATTCAATTCTATTCAATTCAACTGCGTTTTCATATTTCTCAATAAAAATACTTTAAATGTAACAAACTAAAATGATACATGATATCCAGCTAGGATGTACAATAGAATATTTCATACATAACAGAACATAGTGGACAGTGTATGAAAGGTTGAATCTATAAGTATGACTATTAAAAGAAATGGCCTCGTGTAACAACTGGAAGAACAAGTCCAGGCATTTGTTTTTGTATATATACAAGTGAGAAGCTCGTCCAAAACCTCTTGGTCCATACAGTGAGGGCACACATCGCAGCCTTGACAAGTGGTGCCAGGTAAAACGTCAGAGGTAAAAAGCCATAAGACACTGAACATAAGTATCACTAATCAGCCAAATTCGGGCTGCACACAACCGTTGTAACGCTGTGAAGTCGTTGGAGATACAAAATACTTCTGACATTTTATCTCTTAACATCCTGACGACGCCTCGACATGGGTTGCCCCCTTTTTTCTGGAAACATGCATTGCCTTTATATCATCGTATATAATATCAAGAACACTTGAAGTATTTAATGATTTTAAACACAAACTGCCACAGAAAATTTTAGTAATTCTGTATAATTGTATGATTTTATGACATTTATCATATTATAATATTGTACGGGGTAATAGTGCAATGTATTTGTTGGAGAAACTTTTAAAACTACAAAAAAACGTGCAATATGCACAATAACTGAGACATATCATTTGAGACATAATAAAGAATTGTTTTCAAATCTGCATTTTTAAGATACAAGCGTTACAAGTTTTGTTTTTCAGTGGACCACTTTTTTTCCATTGTTATATCTACATTTTTCGTCAACCTTCCAAAGTGTACACTGCTACTCTTGGTCATTTTATGAAATTGCATAATTTATCGTATAATTTATGATCCATTACGCATTCTTACAAAATGATGAAACAATAATTTGGTAATATATATATATATATATATATAATTCTTCCGTCGACGGAAGAATTTCATGAATTTGAATAATTCAGCAGTACCCGCTGCATGCTCTTAGGATTAGAACCAACACTTGACGCCTGTCCGGAGATCAGAAGGTCGTAGGTTCGAATCCTGCTCTAGTATGTGCACCCATGATTTTTTATCAATGCTACTATTAAAACGCTAATCAATTCGGTGCTTATTTACGTCGATGTAGGGCAATTTGTCAATCAGTTGCAATGAAAACAAAAATTGTTTAAAATTCCTTTATTGGTAGATCAGAAACAAGACCTCCTCTTCCTCGACATTCACTTAGGCACGACATGACGGACATAATGGTTGATATTTGTTTTATGAACATTCTCCTGGAGGTACGACTTTTTGCTTTGTTTAAAAAAAAATAAGATGAAGAAGTCGCCAAGTATGTCATAATTTATTTTCAATAAAAAGATGATATATCAAGTGTTCTTCCTGACACTCTGACAACTCTGACATAAATCTTGAATGTTTTCAAAATGTACCTAAAATTCTTTACCTATAACCTAACGCTGGTCACAAATGTTACTTTCAAAAATTAGTTACAAATTACACTCGAGTTCCATTCCTGCCAAATAGCAATAAAGTGCATTTTATTTATCAACCTATTCCAGCACAGTATGAGATGCATATGGAAGCAGAATACATCGGCGTGGTCTGGTGCCCCTTACCATAGAGCGTCCAGCTCCATGACCTTACGTTCGTTAACTTCTATAGAACGTCACATCATGTTCACATTCCGATATTTGATTAGATTATCTTGTTGTGGCTCTTCACATGTAGAGGAAATCATAATTCACTGAGAATATCAGTATACCTTTTTTTTACGCCTGCTCTTGGTTCTGTGTCTACTGGTGAATCGATAGTATAGTCAGTCGAAACAGGAGAGAAATTGACATGAAATATTACCAGAGATAGAAAACATTTCACCCGAAAAAAATTAAATGTATAGTCTATGGAGCGATGATAACAGATGAAAACATAAATGATAACATGTTATTACTTTTATTCGGATGATAAGACGCACTGAGACCACAGGTTCCTTGGTGTGACTTTCTTTTGTTGTTTGTTTTTGCTCTGCACCAGTGTAAGTGTGTATGTGTGTGTGTGTTTGTTTGTGTCATGTTACCAGTAATATAATGACAAATGTATTTTTGTACAGGTTAATTCGCTTTATATAAGTTTTGTATGAATGTAATGTAATTAGCGCACCGCAAGTGAGGGAACTGCATTACACAAGTTCGCTTTTTCACTGTTTCTTGCTGTCCCTTAATTTTCATTTCTGGTATTTAATATTTAAAACAATTATGCGTTTCTATATGGTATGTTAAATGGAATATACTTTTATTTTGACGTTTGTAGTATATGTGTATGTTGTTTGGAAACGAAAATAAAGAATGAATGAATGAATGAATGAATGAATGAATGAATGAATGAATGAATGAATGAATGAATGAATGAATGAATGAATGTAGCTGCTGGGTTACGGTAGCCTTGGCAATGCTGTTACCGACGGTGAGAAACCATGCTCATTGTTTAGAGTTCTTACTGTAGAAAGGGAGACACCTAGCTGTGCGCATATCCCGTTTTAGCACTCCCGGCGTGGTGACCAACTACAATGTCGATGCGGTCTAAATGAAGTCAAACTCTTGACATTGCTGCTCCTTTGATGATCCTAATGGAGCATTGATGGGTAAGTCGGAGTCATCAAATCGCTCAATATTATAGGTCATATTATTATGTATACGCGGCACGTGCTTCGGAAGCAGGTACAATCCCCCAATTTGTGGCGTCCCCGTTCCCTGATTCTCCGCGTTCCCTCGTGGCGTGACAACACACTCACCTCTGGTACGTGTCTTTTTGCGAATGATGTAAACCTGTGCGTCACTATCCACGGGAGAGATCCAGCATATCTGTTGATACTCATACTGACATCTATTGTCCATTACAGGAGATGGCTTATGATCGATGTATAGTATTTTCTGACTGCGCTTATATATATATATATATATATATATATATATATATATATATACGGCATACATTTCATGCCGAGACAAAACTATCTCTGAAAGTTGCATGACAAACCCCATTTGATTTGGGAGAGGCGTCAGTTTTTTGTTGTTAACTATTTCCGGCCCTTGAACAGTTGACGTGTAGAGGCGATTAGTCTTATGATATGTTGCACTTTTCAGTCGCTTCTGCGTGTCATTGAATAAAATATCCATCAATACCAATCTTATCGTAAATATCAGTTTTGAATCGTAGCCGTCGGTGACATTCAATCGAGAGAACTAAGTTTTGTCATTTGAGAGTCTTGCTCTTACTATTTTGAGAAACAAAAGTCATGTTTAACTTTCCTTCTGTGAAATATAAAAGTAAAACAACAACAACAACAACAACAAAAACAGCAAAAAAACCCGCCAAGGTATAATGGTATCAGTGCATACAAGGTGAGTGTTAAAAATAGTGGTAAGGGGGTACTCAATGATTCTCAAATGAATGTTATAAAAAAAGTTTATGTCCGAATGTACCCCGTTAAGGAGCTAAACAATGTCATTGCTCATTTCCTGGTAGGCACAATTTCATCCCGTGGGGTTTATCTGTCGGGATGAATTACCTCGATGCAAACTTCAGTCATCATTTCTTCTTTCTTTCTTTCTTTTCTTTCAAATTCAAGGCAATCAACAGCACAAGCCTTTCGATCGTCCTGAAATGCAGCATGGAATAGTGTCTTCCCGGTGCCACGAGTGTCCGCATCGCGTGCTAGCAAGGGCTGGAGCACGAAAATTCCCCGACAATTAATAGCGGCGTCGCGCGTCTCGCACGCCACTTTGCGGCTTTGTTCGCAGGTACATACAGGTCCCGCGCCATCCCTTGGGCCATCACTTTGAGGAAGCATTCCCAGATGATAGACAGGGGGTCCCCAGACGAGGTTCTCCACCTGACACACTGGTCATTACGTCACCAGAATGCTGCGTCATCTTCTTTTTTTTTCTCCGAATAACCAAATATCGGAATATTAACTGAGCTTGTATAAGAAAATATACGTATACTTTCATTTTCTGCCATATATATGTTCTTTCTCTGTGTACGTGTATCTGTTTGTTTGCTTCCAAATCAAAATTACTAAGGATATATTTCTGGTTTAGGTTTTTAGCAGACACAGGTGCGAAAAATAAATATGCAGGTATATATATATATATATATATATATATATATATATATATACCCATATATGTACATATATATTATGTATATGTATATATTTATATATCATATATCAGGGCTCGACACTAACTTTTTTGTTTGGTGGCCCGATGGGGCCACCAAAATCCTCAATTTCAAATTTTTGGTGGCCCGAGAGAAAAATTTGGTGGCCCCGAAAAAAACCCAATAAAAAAAAACATTAAAAGTCCTGTTTTTTTAGATGAGTCAAATATCTAAGTTTTATCCAGTCATAGTAAGAATTGGAAGTTGGACATACATCTACTCATAAGTAAACTTCAACAAACTCGCAACACTCACGCTCAGGCACTCATTCAGTCCTTTTCATCCATCCTTTAAACAAATATAACTGCTAATTTCCGGCGCAATGAGTTACGAATTAACTGACGTACTTTTCAAAAAATTTTGGTGGCCCGAGGCGGGCCACCAAATTTGCCCCTTTTGGAAATTTGGTGGCCCGACTTTCAATTTTGGTGGCCCTGGGCCACCGGGCCACCGTTAGTGTCGAGCCCTGCATATATGTAGTCAGATAAACAAACACAAAAACAGAGAAATTAGAGAGAAATGATTTCTCTCTAATTTCTCTTTTTTTATGACGAGGAGGAATAAGGAGCAGTCATACCATGGACCTATGGCCGGGTAGTAGGTCCATGGTCATACAGCCTATGTTGGTCGTGTGTGTTTAAATATTTGTGAAATGGAGAAACTTTAATCTCTTTGATTAACCAGATTTATTTCCTGTGGTTTTGTGCTGTATACTTTATCATTATTATCATATTATTATTATTATTATTATTATTATTATTATTATTATTATTATTATTATTATTATTATTATTATTATTATTATTATCATCATCATCATTATTACTATTATCATTTTACTACTATTACTATTCATTGTGAGTATTGCCTATACAACCAGTAAAGTAAAATCAATTTCTAGCTCTTTATACATTATTATGATGTGTAATGTTCGGTTTGATTGCATAGGTTTCAAAAGCCTCTATTGCTAAATGTATACATCGCTTCTCAAATTAGCATCACACTATCTTTAAAGAGTAAAGTTCCTGGTTATTTCTTACACGGGAACATCTTTCTAAAGTGTCTTTCTAATTTTGTGTAAATTTCATGTATGTAATCGGTTTCATCTGATCTTTTTGTTTTTCAATAAAAGACATAAAGATATGCAGTGAAATTCGGAGGTGTCGAATTAATGATCTAAAGGTGACAACCACTGATCTATATTGGAAATACCTGGATATCTCACATGCCAATTGCTTTGAAGCCACCCCGTCGCCATCTTACCATGCATATCGCCCATGTTTTGTGTACGGCCGGAGCTCACGACATCATGACTGTGATCTTCGTGGCAGTCTGTCATCGAAAATGCGTGCAAATCCCCAAAGAGTGTGCGCGTTGTAAGATGGCGGCGCGTAGGCTTCACTTGTTTGTAAAGCGCGAATGGACCAATGAGTTATCTAATTACCTCCTATAGAGATCAGTGGTGATAACTCCTGCAGCAAAGTCCGTATACTTTGATGGGTTAAGTAGTGTCTTAGTTCATTATTACTCCATGCAACTCTCAGTGGCTCTACAGGACTGTTGAATATGGACCATGCAGCGCGTATCAGTGCAATAATTCAGGAAAATATGAATGAATTCAAATGCACATTAAATGTGATGGGACTTTCTCCATTTCGAATAGATATGATAGAAAGGATCTGTAGAATTGAAAATATTGCTAAAGAATCTGATACGTTGAGGGGAAGCCTAGAAGAGAGAGAGAGAGAGGAAGGAAAAAGGGAGGAAAGGAGCGAAAGAAAATAAAACGAGAAGAAAAAAGAATAGAGATGGAAAATAAGACAACAACTATGAGCATAGCAGAGACAATAACTTGTGTAAAGAAGATATGGGTTTTGAATGTATTCAGGTGAGACAAAAAACAAACAAACAAACCAAGCAGCAGCAAAAAGTGTTTAAAGCTAAATCATTTAACGCCTATTATATAGAGATCACTTACTCGGGGATGCGAAGACAAAAGAACCCTGAAGAAAAAGCAGCATTAAAGAAAAAGGGCCTCATGGTAAGCCCACGAAATACTCGAGGCCGCACATTCTTAATAACTGAATAAACATTCTTAGCACTATTCACCACAACCGCTTAACTCATTTGACTCGACTCCAGTACTCTTTTCAGGCCTGGAATGTTGGGCGAAAAGTACTCCGCACCCAGTCTGATCGATGGGAATCAATGAAATGTCTTAGCCCTTTATCGCGCGCAATGTTAGCCCCGTGTTTCGGGTGAGCGGGTGCGCATAGGCGGAAAGTTGGTAAACAGAACCGCCACAAAAGGTGTGGAAAGACATTCGATCTGGCGTGCCTAATTAAATAATTGTAGTCAGAATTTTTCAATTAAGACATGACAACGAGTTCCAAGGTCAGCCAGCCAGAGCAAACGGTTTATTAGGATTGCATATAGCGACGATAGCGGAAAAAACACACACGCATGGTCACACACACCATGGTGCCACAACACACGTAATTAACACACACAGACACACACACACGCACACTTCTCACCTTTATATTTGACAATTTGTCAATCAAAATAAGCAACTGTCAAATATGCCCCTTTCGACAAAATATATCAATTAAGCACACGACACGGTTGTATACTTCGAAAGGGAAAGGCGAGAACTTTGTGGAACCCGACCTGCTTTCTCGCTCTTTAAACGGCACACCACTTCGTGGATCTTCACTCTGGAGTATGACCACAATCAGGCGTGCATTCATTGTACCATTTGATGCAACGTTATAGGGCAAATTCTTCTACACCAACGTCAACCAAGCATAATGCACATCCCACAAATAAGGCTGCTGTAATAACTTGGTTGGTCACTCTCGCAAATCAAGTTCCACTTACGTTCTGAGTTCAGGTAATTAGGTTAAATTGGGGTACAAGAAAGGGTAATGGTAGAACAACCAATTAGATCCAGCAGCCGTATCTCTGCACACGAACTTGTACTTATTATTGAAGCTCTCTATAACCATGTCTTTTTTAATGGAATCATATGCGAATATACATTGTGGCCCTTGTCCATACTTATGGTCCGTTTCACGCATTGTCCACAGACTATTCTCTGAATTATTTTCTCAAATAAGAGGGTCATAAACATTCTTCTGACTCTTTAGTGCTTGCTTTTTTTAACTACGTACAGCAGGAATAAATGAAGAGATGTTTGTGGCTTGGTGTAGTTTTCCACTTGTTGGCAAAGTGTAAACTTTGCTTCTGCACTCCCGACGGACCTTACCCGTGGCGTGAGGTAGTGTGAGGACAAGTGCAGGACCCTTCCTGCTTATAGCATCTCTCATAGTGCCGAATGAGTCATGACCCCCCCCCCCCCTCTCCTCCCACACTCTCCACAAACAAATAAACAGACAATAACAACAAGAAACGATATAGATGAAGAAGCAATACTAATCATTTTGATCGTTATTAATGCGTGTGTCGGTCCACCCATGTGTGACACTTCGCTTTTTCAGAAGCCATTCACGAAGCTGTCCCATTTGGTGCGAATGCTTTGTCGCAATGCTTGAATGCGATCATGTTATTAAAGGAAGGACCTGCTTATGGTCAGTTGGCCTCGGTAAGGCTTGGTTCGATGGTTCGATTAATCGTCATCTTTAGCTTCTCCCTGTCTCTCTATCTCTTTAACGAAGAGGAATTGGCGACCTTGGATAGATAATGAAGTCTTACGAACTGTCGGGTTTAGCTCCAGTTGTCACAGGACAGGAGAAGGAGTGCACGCTTGCCTGACGATAAGCCCTCTGCGAGAGGCGCCGTTAAAACCCCAAATTTGAATCTCTGGCCCAAGATTCACCCCTCCGTGAGCTCCTGTAAGAGGAAAGAGTTGGCAGAGAGATGAACGCAATGGAACAAAAAAAAAAGGGGAACCCACAATAGGCGAAACCAAAATGTTTGTAAGGTTTCATTCGTATCATGTGCGCGTCTGAGGTTGAATCGCTTTCATCATTGGACATTGGACAACATTGTGTTACGGGTCTGTCGCGCGCGTTCTAATTATGATGTAAGACATCCTGGAGATAATTTGCCATAAGTTAGAGAAAGAGGGGAAACATCAGCTCCATCTGCGATACCATTGATGCTGTGAAGAATGGACAGTACATGTTTGACAAGTCAGTCAGAAGGCCACCGAAGTTTGAGTCCTGGCAGCTCATCTTCGGAGCCGCAACATAGCCGTCCAAGTCACGTGACTTTGCGGCTCATTTCAATTCAAATCTTATTTCATTTTCGACAAAAACATATAAATGTCACCTTTTTTTTTTGTTAACACAGAGTAAGGTAAGCAAAACATTGTAGAATACAAGGACTATACAGTAATTGTGGAACCTTATTATAAGTTATACATTGTCATGAAAACTGAAAGTTTTACTTTCAACACAATGAAAACAATTCAATCAATTCAATTCAATTCAATTCGGTTTTATTGCAGATCAAAAGAAGCATAACAGTAAGCCCGCAGACTAATAGTGCCATGCGTACAGAATAAAAGTACATGCATGATTACAGAACATTCACAGTTAAAGAAAAAAACAAAATGTTAAAAAACTATTAAATTATTCTGTCATACCAATATCACATTCCTTACAGTCCTATAATTAAGCATTACATTTACACAAGGTTAAAACTGGATACACATGTGGTGATATTGATGTAAACATACATATAGATGCAGACATTCAAAAAATAGACAATATACATGTACTAGAGCACAATAGATTTCCACATGCAGCATAACGAACAAAAAAAAAAAAAACCAACGTTAAATCAGCGGATTTATACCATACATTAAAAAAAAAAGTTATAAACAACGAAAATACAACAGTTCATATCATTCAAAAAACAAACAAACATTCTACTAAACTGATATCAAATCACCTTTCAGCACTATATATCATTAGTATCATATTACTATTGCACTGCACTTCAGAAAAAAATAAAATACATCACATGGTGGTAGCATGCAATTGGACATACCATGTAAATAAACTGTACACATACACGCACAACAGTGAGAAACAGGAAATACATTTAAGCTTCCATGTGTGTATATCATATATAAAATATATCAAATATGAAAAAGTTACCACGAATTCAGAAAAAATATCAATAAAACATACCCCTTTTACTAAAATAATGATAATAATAATAATAGTGTATACTTTTATAGCGCAACAGTCCATCAAAAGATGCTCATGGCGCTTTTAGTCTTAAGGTTATAGGAGAAGAAAGAAAGAAAGAAAGAAATATTATCTTCATCAACATGACCATACACAGATATACACTCATAAAGAACAGATGTATTATGTACGTACATATACACAGCGTATAGATAGAAACGCCAGTTTCTATTTGTACATTATGTCCTTATTATTAACAGATATAATTTCAACAATACATGTATATAATATCAAAATCAGATTTCATTCAGAAATAAAAATTGCAATTCAAATTTTCAAAAATTACTTCTACATAACTGTATATTTCTTGGTTTGTCAGATTACAAAATGCATTGGGCACAATGAGGCTTTATCTGTTCAAATTGCCAATGAGTAATGTTATTGCAAAATGTTCAAAGGTTTCACAATTACCGGAATACTTGATCGCCCAACTCTACAAAAAATATAAATCATGAGATTCCAAAAAACAAATACGTGATGAAATAACAAATTTCTCAAAAATTCATAATTGTTAAAAGACTTCATTGCATATATCTTATTCTTAATACAAACATATCAAATCACACATGAAATATACATAATAAAATTTGTTATTGTTGTAATTATAGTTGAGTGATGTATATACAATTACAGAGAATTCAAGAGATTCACAATTGCTGGGATGCTTGATTGTGCGTACCTTTTTGTTCTGATTTTTGGCAATGTTAAGTTGTGACCATTTCTGAGTCCGGTTCGAGATATAGATTGTCTACTTGGGGGAAGCAGACCTCTATGTCTGTCAGAGAGTAACAGAGATTTTCCAAAGCTCAGGATGAGGTCTGTTCGACGAGACTCCAGGGCTGGGATGTCATACAACACTAAGAGTTCATCATAATGATGTTTCTCAGGAGAGGCGATCATGCGAAGAGCCCGCTTTTGAACTCTCTCGATTCTTGTGGACTGATGTGCGGTGATGCTGCTTCCCCAGACTGGAGCACAGAATTCCATCAAGGGGCGAATTTATGTTGTGTAGACGAACACAAAATCACCACGAGAAACTCCGAATGATTTCAGCATGGTAAGAATGTACAGGCGGCGAGATGATTGTGAGATCATGTGATCAACCTGAGCATCCCACTTCAGGTTGGCTTGTATCGTCACACCAAGCAGACGAAGGGCAGGTACTGCTTCCAGTGCTGTGCTTTCAAGCATGATAACAGGCGGAGCTGGAGCATTGCGTAGGAAGCTAACATGCATGATCTTGCATTTATCAGGTTTGGGCGTCATACCATTGACGGAACACCACTGTGACAAGGTGTCCACCTGCAACTGGAGCTGACCAGCATGAGATTTGTGTGACAGTGACAGATCATCAACATACTGCCATCTCCTCTCGGTGAAGGAAAGGTTCCGTCTTACTTCCCACCGGAAGGACTGTAAACTTGCCCTATATATAGTTATGGAAATATTTGCATCAATTTGACATCAATGCAAACATACCATGTGAAAATATATATATATATATATATATATATATATATATATATATATGTTTGTTTTTTTTTAATTAAGATACTTTCTTGTCCACAGAAATGTGGTTATGCAGGCAACGACATTGGCTTGTCATCGAGATGCAAATCGATGTCATAAGAAAACTTTGTTTTCTACGTTCTAGCTAAAAATGGTACGTGCGCCTGCCTCGGAGAAATAAAGTGTACTTTGGCTTACTATGCTTTTACTGTCCATATAATCTAGTATAGTTCAAGATCATGTACTCTCTTATAATAGGCCTATATGCATGTGTGAATGTGTGAAGGTGGGGATGTACGGGTGTGTATATTTGTACTTTCAACAACAGTTGTGTGTATTCCTTCTTTAAGAGGAGCTGCAGTCAAATTAAGTCAGTGTTCTCTTGGTTTTAAATTTTCACACGTTGAGATTTCCTTAGAGAGGGTAGAGCGTGAAACGTCAATTTTTCGTTTTCATTATCTCCACAGTTCAGTACTGTTTTGCTACTGCAAGGCACTTCTCAAAATACATTTTTTTTTTAAATTTCCTCTCATTCATTCAGCAAAAATTGGAATATAACAACAAAGGAATTGATAATCTTTTAGCTAGAACTCCTCAGAAGTGACCTGTGCTTGCTGTTGGAGACCTTCTTCTTCAGGAGGAAAAACAGAAGTTTTGTTTTAAAATAAAGTGTTAATATTTCATATACTTTTAAAAGATCAACTCAAAGACATCACAAGAAAAGCAGTTCATAATTGCAATTTTTAAAGTAATCTCACTTAAGCATTGAGACAAAAGACGTAATGTGTCTTTGATAAAGACACACACAAACATAATGATTTTTTGACATTATTTTCCTCGTTACTTCGTCTTGATGAGTTGAGGCTGAAGAATGAGTAGTAGAATCTGCACTTTAATCGAATTCATTAGCATTTTTAAAAATATCTTTTGACATTGATATCCTTGAAAAGTACTCCATCTTCATCAGATGTAAGTTCGTGAATTGGCATGCAATGAAGAAAAAAGTGTGTGCGAGATGATTTTGGCGACGTTTTGTCACCACTCTGCGCCAGCGCAGGCTAAAGATAAAAATAGTGCTGGCAGTGAAGATAGGTAACGCTGCTCATCTCTCTGTCTCCTATCTGTCTTTAACAGTTCGATCGGGGATAAATCAGGTGAAGATCACGTGCTAGAGTCCAACATGGCGCTCTGCATGGAACCAGGTTGGCCAAGAGCTCGGCGCGACGGACGTTTTGTCTGACCGTGACGTGCGTCTCCGAGGAGAAGCCACGCTGTGGTACGGGCGGCTCCAACGCCTATTACGCTCCTCGTTAAGACACAATCATAAAGCAATGTCGGTACCTTGATCGCATAAATACTCACAATTAGTCTTGCCAGACGTTCTGGGCCTTTTAATCACGTTAAAGGGTCCAAGTGGTGACACGGGGAAGCCTCGCTGTCAAATGATGTGTCATTGTAAGACCGGATAAGGGTATTGCTTACTGTTGTTCGTTGTGGAGGAGTATAGTGGTAGCGAGGATGAGGGGTGGAGGTTGAAATAATTGAGGAGGGGAGTTGTGATTAATAACTGTTCGAAGTCTCCAATCTAAAATTAAGCGGGGTTGGTGGAAGTTATTGCGTAGTTTGATTCTCAGGTACTGTAAATAGGCCTTTAATGACAGATCCTATTGATAAGTAGGCTTATAGGCCTACCTGGTGGTATCGTGATCTTCTTTACACAAAGATGATTAATGATTAGGCGTATGACTAAGCCAAGGTTTACATAGTAATTTCAATGCAAAAGTCAAAATACATAGTGAAAGGAAAAGTAACTTACAATTGATCAGACGTTATAATGAAAACTACACTCGATTTCTTGACTCTCCAAAGGAATCGGCATGATAAGATCTTATAATTTTTTTTTTTCGTTTTTAGCTCTTAGGCAGTAGTTTTACTTGAAAACACACCGAAGAGGATACGTATGATGCACACCTGGAACAATAATGTCTATTATGAGTTTACGCTGCCGGTTATACTCAAACCTGAACTGGTGTTATCATAATATCACACACGTTCTGATGTTAAAATGAATAGAAGAGAATATAAAATCCTCAGAATTCTACCTAGTTATAGCAAATACATCATTATCACATGTCCTTTTTTATTGGGTATTAAATGTCACATGAATTATACATTGTAGTTACGTATAGGCTTTTCTTTTTCTTGATGATCTTGCTAAATTAGAAATATTTTAGATCTGGTGTCAACATGCGTCATTCTCATCAAGTTCCCATAGCACGATATTTTTCCATGCTACGAGTCAAAAGTTGGCATAAATTTTGATTATCATTCAGGGTAAAACAGTGGTGCAGTTTATCAGATTAAAGGGGATCGTGGCTAGTAACCGATCAGTGGGAATCAGTGGGAATGCTGAGGGATGATTGTTCCAGTCCTTGTGGGATTCATTTAAGAGTACATTATATATCTACTGTTGTGTGAAAATTATTTGCTTCAGAACGGTCTCATATTCAAGTAATGTGCAGATTAATGCCCCGTCACTGACCAGGCACGCTAACCTGGAAACATTAAACTGCACATTACTTGAATATGAGACCATTCTGAAGCAAATAATTTTCACACAACAATAGATATATAATGTACTCTTAAATGAATCCCACAAGGATTGGAACAATCATCCTCCAGCATTCCCACTGATTCCCACTGATCAGTTACTAGCCATCCCCTTTAAATCTTACTGCTGTGATTTATAAAAACGGTGCACAAAGAGTGAAAGTTAAGCGGCCTTAAATTTGTGTATAGGCTCATGACATAATAAAAAGAAAACCCAGCAGTCTTTGCTCAAGAAATCGCTCTAGACAAGGGGGATCTTTAATACTTTTAGGGCAAAGTGAAAATGGTGGCTTGTTTCGTCTTATTGAATATACAGGTGTAAATATACTATGAATAGGGCTCGAATGAAGTTGAAAACGAGGATATTCATGACATCGATGTACACTCGATGAAACGAAATTCTGGGTTGTTTAATATTCAAAGAGAAGCTTTGATTAACGAAAAAGGGGGCACTGATCGTGCTTGGGTTTGTTGTAAACTTGGTACACATGACTTAAAATGGTTTCTTCTTTTAATCTGGTTACACAATGGAAGGTGGTAATAATTATGTCTTTTAAGACTCCGTATTGCGTCAACATTTCGTCATGGATGTTAATGTTGATGTTGTATAGAATAAAGACATTAAAGAGGGATGAATGAGTGATAGAAGCGGGACGATGACGTCTTTACGCAATGTCTGATTTCGTCCAATATTCATTAGAAGTCGTCTTTTTCACAATGAAGTTAGAAGAGGCCGATGATACCATCTACTTCAGCTTACGAGCTGTAGCTACTGCTGGTCCATGTGGATCACATTTGATTCTGGCTGGTTGGATATGGATAATAAAGGAATGGTTAAATGGAATTGGTCAGGCCGTAATGGCGGGTCCCGGCCCGTCTGGGGTCGTCCTCGGCTCGGCGACGGGGATCTTCGCCCGAGTGTCATAACAATCTCCATCGGACGGTATAAAAGCCCGCGACAATTCCAAAGAGAGCTAAAAACGGGGGAGGCGAATTTCGGTGATTAATGGCTGCAGTGTTTTAACAGCGCCGGTGAGGTATACCGTGCAATTACCACGGAGACGAAGGAACGGCAAGAGATGCGGATAAATACAAACAATAACTTTGGGGAGGAACATGGACGTTTACATAAAAAATCTCCCAGACAAAATATTGCTATTGGAGGCAGAAAGTCTCAGAATTTGTCACAATTCGTCTGGGAATATGAAAAAAAAAAGTTGATGTTTACGTGGCTACGGACCCCTTCCCTGGTCAGTAGTACTTTCCCCTTGAACAAATACGGCACAAGAGGAAGACTGGTGGCATGCTCTACTTCTTGATTGTGACAGGTGATGTCTTTAAGCGTTTGTTGCCTGACATTCGACGGAGGAGACGGTCAGTTCGCTGTGGTATCGTCGACACGCGATGATGCTTGACACGTAGGTATACTGGATCAGAATGGAGCGAAAAACAAACCATAACTGCTATTACAACGGCACAGGCCCTACCACAAATATTGGTACATTAAAATGGTCAAGGGGAGGATGAGATCCTCAACATTTGCTGCAATGACCCATACACGTCTGGGATAATATGCTATATGTACCTTTCTACTTTTGTGATGTTCTTTATCTAAATTTCATTCAAGATCAGCACCAGTTTCCGCAGTGGAACGAGTGCTAGTGAATCACATTGCTTAATAGCATACAATGAAATATTTTAAGCAGATCATACAATGTAGGCCCTACACAAAAGTGATATAAAATTCTGCATAAATCGCATAACATTAATATATATATATATACATATATATATATATCTTGAACAACTTGATCAAACTACTCAATATCTGCTTCATCACACAAACTGCACACTTACAATACAACATTTTACCGAAACCTGCAGTAAACTAAAATGTCATAATTAAATAAGCGAACGAAATTCATTACTTTTTTAGCCTATCACCATACCCCCCATATCTGATTTTGTTATGCAAAACAAAATAATCACATGTGTGTATTGTATAGGATACTTGCTGCTTTTACCAAAACATACGCCATTCGCCATACGCAAAACGCACACACGCAAACGCACACACACATTGACATCTCCATCATAATTACATGTACAACGTACTTCATATGTATATAATCATGAGATATAAGGAAAGAGAAAATAAATGAATGAATGAATGAATGAATGAATGAATGAATGAATGAAAGAAAAAAAGTGCTTAGCTTTGAAATTATTATTCCTCTTACTGTTGGGATGGTTCAGTGTGATCCGAACCTTGCATATGTAATTGATGTCCTGTATAATATTTATTTATTGATTATCGATTGATTATCTTTCAGTTTATAGCAGTTATAAGAAGACGTTTGCAAGCAATTCCGAAAGTTGTGCATTGCATTCATGATGTAGGCTATTTCGGACAAAAAGACCAAAAAATGAAAATTCGATAGCAAAAAAAAAAAAACCCAAAACAAAACAAAGAAAAAACCACATAAACAGAAAGTAGACGCGGAATGAAACAAACGGTTGAACACGACAGGGCAAATAACAACAATTAATTATTTATTCTACAAAATTTTTACGACATCTGAATCTATGTCAGTGATTCCTCCCAGCTTTTGCTATGCTTGATATGATAGCATTTAGGTTAGGGTATATTGATTACATTCATGATGTTACAGATAATGATTTTAATACGAGATCAGACTTATTCATGTACACAATGATTTGCTCTACTACGAATGGCATTCGTTGCCATGTAAAGCCCCACTATAAGGTATAGCACTAAAAAAAAAAGAAAAAGAAAAAAAAAGAAATAAGAAATAAGACGAAATCCTGCACAAATCAAGAGAACAAAAACCCCTGTCCCAGAATTTTCTTTGGCAAATCAAGGATTGACGAATTCTTTCTCTACCGAGCAAAGCGGGATGTCTGGACAACCGGTCCTGATTCTATTTTAATCAATGTCATTTCACGCTAGATGTGTTGCTGATGGGTCAGCGGTGCCTGCCACAAGAGAAAGGAGACAGTCATAAGCCGGCTCCTCCTAGATAAATCCGTCCACTGATGAGATTTAAGTCAGATTCCAAGAAGCTTAACAGCGTAACAATTGCGAGGGATTAGTAACCGTAACATTAATTTCTTTTCAAGCGATTCAACTAGTTTTCAATTGCCCAGCCGAAGAAAGATAATAATTAAGCTAACGAAAAAAAAAAAAAAAAAAAGAGAGCGCGAAAAAAAAAAGGAGAGAGAACAGAATGTCCTCAACGTGGTTGCTTCATAGGAATGTCGTTAGTGTGGTAAAATGTAAGATTTGTTATCTTATTTGTTCGTAATATTGGTCAGTTTATGTGTTTTTCCCATTTTCTCTATTGTGTCCTGATCGCGGGTCTATAATCTTCAGTCTTTTCTAATAAGAGCAAGTTGATAAGTCGAATACTTCCAGATATCAGGAATGCTAAAAGTATCTACACCTCGATTACGATGGTATATAGTAATATATAATAAGAGATGTTCAGTGTAGTATATAATGATTATCATTATATCATAGCATTAATCTGTAGGCCTTTGCCACTGATATAGTGTACACTAGATATCATATTTGTGTGAGCAACTACCAAGAAAGTAGGCCGGGGCAACAATACTCAACAGCCAATCAAAATCAAGAATTCCATGGAAGCTACCATTGGATGGCAAAGTTACCATAATAGTAATTTTTATGCAACAGGGCCCGGATCTCTCATCATTCGCCAATGAAACGTACTGTGCTGAAATAAAACATGATTATACTGTATAGAGGTATATACGTTATTTGCAACCCCAAAAACAGGCAACAGCAAAAGGGACGGTAGGCAACTACACTATAAAGAACAGAATATGTTTAGATTCCTTCATCAATGATTCTGTAATATCACTGACATCAGCGACAACAGACTATAGCTACATGTTTGTGTGAGCAACATCAAAGAAACCAGACCGGGTCTCTCACTCGCCAATCTTATGTGTTGGAGCAGTTCACGTAGATACTTTGCGTTGGGGAATAGAATTAGCATAACATTCATCACAAGACAGGATCTCGACGTACATTGAAACATGGAATTTTATGTCATCAAGTCATACTTGGAATCCACACCTTAAAGGTCTTGTTTACCTTTGGGATCAGTGATTTAAAAAAATGTTCAAGATATCACATTTCATGCATATGTGTAGATCCGTTGTACCACAAAACATCCTACCATATAAAATTTTTGCAATACAGCCTAAAATGTACGGAGATATCAGTATTTTTCTCAATAAACTGTAACTGTTGACGGTTTAGTCTGGAAACATTTTTATTATAACTATTGTTCACATTTTGTATATTTTACAATACTCAACATCGATTTTACTTATTCAAATTTTGTTTCAATCCCTAACTCATTTTTAGGACTGTTTTAAAGCACTAATGCTGGGTTTTTGTTTCATCTGCAAATGGTAAATTATGCCTTTAATCTTTAAAGAACACCTAACAGACTGAATGTTCTGTCCTGGAGGATTCTCCGTTTCTATGGAGAAATTAAAAGAATAAAAGCTTATAGCTCAGGTCGGCAAAATACTGACAAAGTTTTGTTCATTTGAAATATAGTAAATCCCCTTAACATGTCTGTGTCAAAATCTTTAAAAATCAAATGTTAAGTGTTTAAAATGATATCAAAAAAATGAAAACGATTCAAGATCACGTCAGTCTGTAGAAAATTTGATAACACTGGCATTCCATGAACAATAAAGACATGAAGAACAAAGCTATAAAGTGACATCACAAGCAAGTGATTTAAGATTTAGATATCTTAAAGTTTGTTAACCATAGTTGTAATCATCATTTTAGCTCATCTATTTCCCTTTTCATTTCAACTCATCTATTTTACACTTGAAATTTCAACTGTTCTTCGTAGTAAGTGCATCTCTCAATTTACTATTTCAGGTTCATGTACTAGTGTACTTCTCTTATACCTGAGTAAATTATACTCAAATGGATCAGTCTGCTTTACGAATATTAGCTCTCTCTCTCTCTCTCTCTCTCTCTCTCTCTTTTTTCTTTTTTTTTTTTTGACCACTGAAACAAATCGGACCCTGGGGTTCCTGTATAGAAGTGTGTGATAAGTTATAGTTTCATACCCTGAAATTGTATTCGAATTGGTTCACTATCTTTAAAGTTATCGTTGCGAAGGGTCTCGTTGTAATTTTTTTTTTTTTTGGGGGGGGGGGGCATACAGTATATTCATATAACGCTTATACAGCGCATCACACATAATGTGAATAATGTCCCTATGCGGTAAAGAAAAGGAAAGACTATGAATGAATCATAAAATTGTAATTGCAGTGGTACCGAGTTTCATGTCTGTTTATTTACTGATCTATTGAGCATTTCTTCCCCGACCAGCCAGTTTGATGGGATAATGATTTCTGCTACCTCTTTCCTAATTTCGCTGAAGCACTATCTCTTGTTTACTTAAAGGGATGGTACAGTGTTGGTGGAGATGACAATTGGGCTTTTAACCTTTTGCGAGATACCAAGAAAACACTTATGATATAGTACACAGCATACCATTTTAAGAGGAATTCAAAGTTTATTTGATGAAAATCGGGTTTGTATGGAATGACTGAAACATCCAAAAACAAAGTAAAAAAAAAAAGCGATCATAATAATGTGTGACTCCCACACTTTATTAGAATCGCTCTTTTTTGGATATCTAAGCCATTTCAAAACCAGTTTTCATCAAATAAACATTGAATTTCTCATAGAATTACATGCTCTTTCATATTTCATAAGAGGTTTCTCATTATCTTACAAAAAAATGTTAGAAACCTGAAATTAGGTCTCAACCAAAACTGTACGATCCCTTTAACGTTGTTCCTCAATACCATGTTTCCCTTACCATAATTCTCATTTTTAGGATCCACCCCCAACTCTCTGTTTCTCTTTCCCTCTATAACTACATGTATCTCTATCTCTTCTCTTCCTCTCCTCTCGAGATCACTGGGTCCCTGTTTTCACCTGTCTTTGCATTCACATTCACCTCCTCTTCGAGATAATCTCCTTTAACGCGTCAAACATTTTAAGCACATTTCAAGGAGTGCGTTATTTCGGGCTTTATCCGGGGGTAGAGACGGCGGGAACAATGCGTGTTTTTGTTGCGGGAACGTCTGCCGGCTTGCATGTCCATCACGAGGTATAAAGAGTCAATTTGTCAAGCTTTGTGTTCCACTTGAAGCGGACAGGGGATGAAGAGTATCGAGCAAAAGCGTACATCCCAGGAAAAAAAAAAAACAGATAAGGAGGAAATCATGAGGAACCACATGGATATTGGTATTTCTTCAACAAAGTGTAGTATCTGCAGACAGGCGGAGAGGAAGTTGGCATAAAAGACACCCGAGCCTCAAAATATCCCTGACGATTAGAGATCAAAATTGATTTGGAACACAGTCCGGCCCAGCATCATCTGGATACATCGCATGAGCGTTTAGCCCCAGCCTTTTGCTGTTGACATGACGGCATGACGAACGACTTACACTGGAAGAAGAGATTGCTGGAATAAATGTTTGGACGACTTCTTTTTCTTGATGGGAATGGAAGCTCTCCGCGCAGGAAATCCGATCTGGGGATGATATACATTGAAAAGATCCGTCGGCAAGCAGGAGGCAAAGCTTGGATTCAGGTTGACTTTGGTAAAAGCAACACATTTCGCAGGAATCTCATCGCAAGTTCATTGTTAGTTTCATTTTATTTGTCTGCTTTTGTAAGGGTTTGTAAAATGCATTGTGATTGCCAAACGCACTGTGATAGCTACCAACCAATTGGGATTTCACAATGTGATTCATGTTTGATTACACGACGAAGTAGCTTTCAACGAAAGGACACCTTGGACAAACAACAATAATAACAACAACAACAACAACAACAATATGGTAATACACACAAAAAAAGATCCCACTCTGTATTAATATGTTGATTCAACAGAATATACGAAAAAGAAAACGAAGTGCACTGTGCTGTCAAAAATTTGTTGTCGATGGAGCAATTGATTCCCTAATATCGATTTTTATTTGAATTCTATAATGATGACAATAACTGACTTATAGAGCGAAAAATAATAATCAATGATGAATTTCTCTGCGCTTCACAGCAACATAGCTAAATTCAAACAGGCCAATATATAAAATCAAATTACACAATCCGAATAAAAATGAATAACGACATTGTGAAAAGAGATCAGACTTTTCCTAACAGTTCTGAACATTTTGAAGTTAGCTTATTTTGCTCACATCCACTGTTAAAAAAAAAATTACAAAGTGCAAAGCAGCAAATGCTGAAAAACTCTCTGTTGTCAAATGCAAAACAGTTTTAACAGGCACTGCGCAAAGAAGATATTGTATCGTCCTTCTAAGGACGATGAGTGTGTGCTGCATGAGTGCAAGACAAGACAAAAAGAGCATGATGCGGAACTCTTAAGGTAATGTTTGCAACAAAATCATTGAAAAAGAATTAAAGAATAATATTTCTGTAATGTCATGACGTTACATAATCTTTATGCTGAACATTTACATATCAATATGGATCTAAAAATAACGATAGTCTTTGAATGTCTATATGGATGATGAAACTCGTTAATGAAAATTGAACAGTGATTTCATGACTGATGGTATGTGGATCGATATTGATCTATGGAAAATGAACATTAATTTTTTTTTAATCATGGAATCATGGACACACAAAAGTATAAATAGGTATTAAAGAAGCATAATTTACAAATATGAAAATATCAAAGTCGTGAAAGTCAATGTTCATGTTTCTTAATAGATTTTCTTATTGTCCTAAGAACAATAGAAACTGAATATGATCATTATTAATTTATGACCAGGAAGAAAGCCCGTAACTAATGATAAAGGAGCATGATTTATGAAATATGAAAATATAAAATCATTACAATTAGTTTT
This sequence comes from Diadema setosum, assembly GCF_964275005.1. NCBI lineage: Eukaryota > Metazoa > Echinodermata > Echinoidea > Diadematoida > Diadematidae > Diadema > Diadema setosum. Next base: position 19,136,286 of record NC_092702.1, read on the forward strand.
TAATGTTTCATGGTACATTTTTGTATTGTTGAAGAACAATAGAAATTGAATATGATAATTATAAATTTATGACCAGGGTGAAAGGCCATAACTCACTGAGGTCGCAAAAGTGCATCCCACTCTCCAGTCCAGTCGACCTGGTGAGAAGATGGTGTTGTCGGAAACAAACGACGGTAATGTGAAGGAGTGAGTTGATACCGCCGATGAATGATGTTTTGCTTTGCTCGAAGTGATCGCTGCTCAACCAGGCCCAAAAGGGATCGGTTACTCTCGACTTTAAAGACCGTCTGCCCGTTCAGGAAGAGCGCTTACTTTTCTATTTGACATTGCTCCCGATCAAACTATTACCATATATTTGTTCATCCTCTCGGCAAAAATAAGAAAAGAAAAGAAAGTAAGGCCTATAGGTTTAAGATATCAGTACAATTTACGAGCGATTTGAGATGATGGGCGTATTTCTCTGTGATCAATATCTAGAACGCGTTTATGTTGTTCATGTCATCTTATACTGGTTCGGAAGCTGTTAGAATCAATAATTGACAATAACTTCTCATCATGTATGAATCTGAGTATATTTCTATCAAAAATCAGTAATTTGTAAAGGCAGTGCATTGTCTCAAGATTGTCGGCGCTTCAATAATCATTTCATCATAGTTAAAGTATCACTCGCTATTGGTGTTCTTTAACGTGGTGCTGGTAAGACAGGATTATTCAGTTATGATTTGGGGCTGACGGAAATCAGCGCCGAAGCAAACACCTCTGTTGATCATAATTGAATCGTGTTTTTACAATCTTAACTTTCTCGCCGCTTTAGTCATTTCCCCCGGCCCAATTAAACAATTTGGGTCTATCAGAGCGGTTCACGTGTACCGGAAACCCCGGGCGGAAAGAGAGAAATGTTTTGCTCCGCGTCCATTTTGTGTGTGCGTTGTGTGAGCGCGTGTGTGCCCGTAGGTGTGTACGTGTGTTGTGTTGTACGTGTGTGCTGTCTTTGTGTGTGTGTGTGTGTGTGTGTGTGTGTGTGTGTGTGTGTGTGTGTGTGTGTGTGTGTGTGTGTCTATCTCCTTCGAGTTGCTCTGTCAGCGAGAGCCAAGCGTGACAGTTGTATCCACGTCTGTCTCATCGCGTTAGTGGAGGAAAGAGTGACGAGTTGGCACAAGCAAACAGAAACGTGGGTCTTCTTGGCGCCACGCATAACTCGGGGACTGTGAGAGGCTTCAGATCTCACGCACGTATCGTGACCACACAATGTCATCACAGACACGTAGAGAGACACGAAGTATTCAAACCGCCTTCGTGCAATTCCACCTTTGAGACTTTGTAATCAGAATTGATAATATTTTATTTACGTTTTTATTCATTTCTTCATAATTGTTTTACAAGTGTTGGGAAGTCAATTAGGCAACAATTTTATTCAATGACCAAAAAAGTTTCGACGATATTTTTGTGCGTCATGCGAAAAGAAAGCTTCAACAAAAAACAAAAAAAAACCAACGAAATTTTGTTGACATCATGTCTTCTGTTCAATTCATTGACGACATAACTATACATAGGTAATACCGCACGAAATTAATAGGTTCAAAGTTAAACCGTCATTGCCATGAAATACGAAACACACAAAAATAGAAATTCTAAAAGAGGCAATGTACGACTTAAACAAGTCATAAGAACGCGTAAAATTGTCTACGTTAAATGGAAATGTAATCAGGTTTTAGCCAAGTCTGTTGATATGACACAAGGCGCAATATTTCGAATTATCCTCATAGTTTGTCATGTCGAAGACTATTCATTTCATTTATTAAACTTCTAAACAAACATTTAATTACAGCATAACATTAACATAATACATTAACATAATACTTATACACAAATACATGCAGCTCATTTCATAGAATAAAGAAAATATCGTGTAAGGAAATGCAATCATTTACTGCGAGTTCACTGTATCAAGAGAAAGTTATTGGAAATTTGAAAAGCTTAATAATGATAAGTCAATAATGACAATATGGTGTTATTTAACCAGGGTAGCCTCTTATAGCACAACTCTCCAAGAGGGCCCTGCCATGGCCATTACCCCGTGTTGTATTAAGCGCTAAATAAATATTTCATATTATTATTATCATTATTATTGTTAGGTACCCATGTGCACCTGGGCCAAGAGGGATATTGTAGACAAAACATCTTGTCCAAGAATGAACATTCCGGGTAGGATAACCCTATGGACACAAGAATGGATCCTCTGTTCACATATCATCCGTTTTATCCATTATAATATACCACAGTGCTCCAATCCGGGCACTTGCCAGTTATCATCTTCTTTAACAATTAACATAATTAATTATGTATCCTACATAATTATTAAATACTGTAATATGTAATCGATAATTTTTTTTCTTTGTTACGATTCAGTTACAGTTTACCCATGCATTTCTTTTGTCTAAAAGTATGTTTTTGTCTCATTGTAAACAAATGGCGTGCATTTAAATCTCATTGGAATATGCAAAAGTCACATTGTATACTTTACTTTTATATGCAAATGTATATACTTTCGACGGGAATGAAATAAAATGAAATGAAATAAAATGAAATGAATGAAATTAAATCGTACAGTTGGCATCAATGACAACTAACTATCAGTGAACACAATAAAAGTCAAACAAAATAAAGCCACAAACAAGAGTTTAATGATTCAAGTCAATCTTTATTGCACTACGGTACTATTTACGAGGACGCGTCCATGCTCATAATTTCAATATCACAAAAAATCCCCAAACAAAACAAAACTCGAGTAGCTGATTATGAACATGTCTTTCGGAGCCAGATTTCGCGATCCTTTAACATCTCCAAACACAGACAACCACAGGTCGCCACTCGGGTTCTAAATTACCACGTCCACGGTCAATTCAGCGCCATTATCGCGCCATTATCAAGCCATCGCTGCCCTGCAATTACCAGCCGTTTGCAGGTGCTTGCGCGGTGACAGATGATTTGATTCGTAATTGCAGTACCCATGCATGATCCCCTTCACAATCACATGATAGAGGGCTAAGTCATCCTTAACTTGTCACGCTCGATAAAGTTGCAAGGAATGACGATGACCTGTCTGAGTTTCATGTAACTTTATGATGAGCTGGACTCCCACGCCGCTGCCTTTTAGCTCTATTTTCACGTTTTACAGGACCATCTTTTCTGCGCTTTAATACATCTTATTCCGTGATGTTATTGGTGTTTTAGTGAGGATGTGTACGCGTGTGTGTTTACATGCAAGGAGTACAGCATTAGTGGGTGCTAACGCGTGGATGTGTGCGTGTGTGTGTGTACGCGCATGCTCTCGCTGCATGGGCGTGTGCAAAAACGCGGATATTGCTAGCCATGTTGACCTCAAATTTGCAACAATCGTCAGAATTATTCTTAGGCCCAATGTTCTTCCTTAACATCATAAATAATTAATTTTTGCACATTGTCTGGCAGCCAAACAGGTTTCCTGGCTATTGTCGAATCCATGTGAAGCCATGCAGCCATGTCAAATTAAAACTGCTAATTCTACGTGTACGTTAATTGCAAAGTCAGCCAAACGATCAATTTTCAAATCACAACGCAGAATTTTGATATGTCTTTTTTGACTCAATCTACCGCTTCATGGGAGAAACAAACTTGATAAAGATCACGAGCAATTATTGACAAAGGATTAATTAGTGAAACGCTTGGAAGATTGCACGATCGAATTAAATGCATGATTTAGTGTATGATACCAACCCGCAGCATTTATAGGGCTTCACGCCACCCATCTTTTTCTATAGTGACTACCGCATCAGTCATTATTGCTGTCGTGACAAAATGATGCTGAGCCGAAAGTTGAGAAGGGGGACTTGTTGTGGTATTAAATGGTGGTAATCGTCTTTATTTCATTTAAATCGCCAAAAATTGAGGGTACCGGACAGACGGCGTGTGGCGACACAAATCTTTGGAGGGGATCCAATTCAAAATTGGCATTTTTTTTTTGTTTACATCAGACCGTGGCATGTACCCTATTTATCAAATGCGAAATCTTGCACACTTATGAAATCTTCATGCATCTCACGGCCACCCATCGACTATCCTAACTGATTTAAATCGGAGGAAATAGTCAACAATTACAGCTCGTTTTTCACAGTCAACGGTAGGAACGTGTGTGTTGCCAGAGAGCATTTGATTCGATGCGTACTGGAGATATTTTGAGGGGGAAAATTTTTAGTAATGCCTCACATTTTGACTGTCGGGATATTGTCATTTCAATTTCAGATTTTAGAGCTGATCGAATTGATACTAAGTAGTGGACATTTGGAAGGGGTTCAAAAGGGTGATTCTATGAATTGTGAACATTTTAATCAATTACAATTGGTGTTGTTCTCGCTGTGGAGCAACTATCACGAGAAACCGGATGAATGGGACTAAGGGAGAGATTATGTCACGGAAAAGAGGCATGTCTTACATACTGTCCACGGAACACTGGTGTCTTACCTTGATTATACACCCCTGATTTTACCTCTTTCCCTATAAGCATAACGCAGGTAACACCTGGAAGTTTCCTAGTGTATTGTATATATATATATATATATATATATATATATATATATATATATATATATATATATATATATATAGTGTGTGTGTGTGTGTGTGTGTGTGTGTGTGCGTGCGTGCGTATGTATGCGTGTGCATGTGCGTGGGTGATATTCATTTCATTTTATTTCATTTAATTTTATTTAATTTCCGACAAAATTATAGAATACAATATGGCATTTGCATATACAAAAACATTATAGAGTACAATGAAACTTTTGCACACTTTTACTATAGCAGCACAAGTGAGAAAAATAATAGCTACGTAGTTTGTTTATATTCACTTCTTCGTGAATATGATGCTGATGCCGAACGAAATTTTAATGTTTAAAATCGTAAAATAAGTGTTTGTTTGTCTGTTTTGTATGTGTGTGGTTTTTTTCTTTGTGTCTGTGTGTGTGTGCGTGTGTGTGTGTGTGTGTGTGTGTGTGTGTGTGTGTGTGCAGTTTTCTTTTTGTACTTAATGAGTACTGTTTATAATGATGTTGTGATGACATATTACTTTTGGAGTGGTCCAAGCTTAGTTACAAGCCTGGCTCTTTTTCCATTCTTTCTTTCTGCCAACCCTCCAAAGTATGCGTTGATGTTCTTAGTTATTCTCCATGATTATACATATTTTATCTCATTACATACTTTGCAATTCACACTGCGTTATGTTTTGTTTTGTTTTTGTTTTTTGTTTCAAACTGATCAAACAATGTGATGGTGTGATGGATGCTTTGTACTTTTGTTTTACTTTTTGTTGGATAAAAAATGAATAAAACTGAACTGAACTGTGTTTGGGGGCATTTTGTTTTATGAGCGGGTGGAGATGAACAGGGGTAGGTTTGATGTGTGTAGAGATGGAGAGATGGAGTGGGGTTGGGTAGTTTTAGTTAGGGTGGTAAAGTAGGGTAATGGTTTGTTAGTTAGGATCGTTAAAGTAGGGATATGGTTTGTATGCACACAATACATGTGATTATTTTGTTTTGTATTACAAAATCAGACATGGGGTATTGCGATAGGTTAAAAATGACTAGATAAATTATGCTTTATGAGATTTTAGTTTACTGCAGGCTTTGGCGAAATGTTTTATTCTTAAGTGTGCATTTTGTACAATTAGGCAGGTATTGATGAGTTTGATGACGTTGATCAAGGTGATTTTTTTTTTGTATTGTGAGATTTATATAGAATTTTGTATCACTTTTGTGTACATGGTATGAATTCGAATAAAATATTTTACTATATGTTGAAAAAAAATGTTATCCAGCAGTACAAGTTAGCACAATATAACTGCTTAGTTTTGTTTATATTTGTTTTATTGTGAATTACGATGCTGATATCGAATGAAATTCAAATAAAGAACATCATAAAAAATAATTCTGAAACTTGAATGACCCTGGTTTCTGGATACTCGTAGTTGACTTGGTTAGACTTCATTGATACACATTCCTAATTATGTTTGTGTTTGTAATGCACTTCTTCTCAATATCTGACAAGTCGACAAGTCAAAATTGCGATTGCATTGGTTACACGCACGGTACACTTCTCTGCGTTATTTCTTTAATTTTGTTAAATCCTCAACTTTTGATTTGCATGGTGAGATCTGATTATTACAGAAGATTGATATAATATTTGCAAGATACGTTTCCCACAGGAGGTACATTAGTCGCTTGCTCTTTCACATTTTTAGCTACAATCATTGTGAAAAACTTTAAGTTAATGATATAAATGTTTGTAGAAACGTGTCTTTATACATGCGTGTAGGCGCATACTTTTGATAGATCCGTTTTGTTAATGTAGTTCACGGAAGAAAAGACAACGAAATTTGGAATATTGGCAAATCGCGAAAATATTTGACGGCAGAAAAGACCCCAGAAATTCAATGTCATTGTGTTCTTAGGACAGAGGCTTGATCGTGTGCATGGTCAGTTTATTCAGTACGGTTCCATGACATTTGCTCCTGCGACAATTGCTCACATGAAATATCTGCAGGCTAAGCCAAACAAAAATTCTACTCCCAAACATAACCCTATAGCCGTAATCCTAATCCTCACAACAAACTTAACCTAAAACACTATCGCAACCCTAACCCTGACCGTATGTTCTTGGAGAAAATAAGACCGTCGCAGGAGCAAATGTCATGTCATCATTCAGTGATTCCATGACACAAAAGAAAGAGTATCTCGTTTTCTTTGATTAGCATTGAAATCATCTCTCTTTGTATAAGGCTTGTTGCATAACAAATAATTTTTGACGAAATATGCTATCAGTGACAATCTAGCTATTGTCTAAAAAAAGAGGTTCTACCCGGATGACGTCACAACCACGCCACTGACTTAGACGGTCATAATGGAACTGTCCGTGTGAAGTTTTAATGCACTGCTGACAATGTCAGGACTTTCTCCAAGGATTGTAGGACTTCGGTCGAATTTTCTTAATGTTTAATTTTGCTTCACTAGTATCATTTCAGATTACATTCTCTCTGTGATTCAGCAGCAGCTCCCCCTCCCCCCCCCCCCACCTCCAGAAATGGAACTCGTTTAAAACGGTAGAAGCAGTCGGTTGAATCACGGTTGAATAGCTCCCTGGTTGAATCGACCAAACTGTTTCTCGACCCTGTATCATGCGTATATTTAGGGGGGGGGGGGGCATTTTATGAAGCCTTCTTTGCGACAAAGTTGTCGGACAAATTTGCTCTCAGCCAGTCTCATGCAAGCATTTCAGTAGCTAGTAACAGTTTGTCAGAAAAATATCCGACCAAACTGCTTCATGAAATGCCCCCTGATTGATGTCGTAATGGTTCAAATACATTTGTGGTTCATTTTACAGGACCAATAAGGGTCCTGAGGATTAGGCGATGTCATTAGGCGATGTCTGGATGTGGATAAAATAGTGCAAGATTATAGAGATTACCATGAGGAGAACTTCACAATTGCTTGTCAGACCGATAAATATAGCTAGTAATTTGAAATCATGCTGCGGATCTGGGGTACCAACGACCTTCCAGTGCCGAAGACATGCGTAACAGGATGCACTGTAAAAAAGAGGTCCGTCATGATGTCGAACATATCTTAACCCATTTGTCTTGACTGACAGACGAAGAATCTAAAAGTACCACCAACAAATCCTTAACTATGCACTATCACCAACAAAGTATCAGTTTACGGCGAATAATGGCATCATCGCTGTGTGCGCCCATGAATTCCACAACCGTCTCCCTGCGGTGCAGCTCACTCAACGCCACGCGTCAACGTATCTGTGGGACTATTGGATGCAGCAGACGAAATCCCTGCTAGAAATGGTGGGTGTGGGGAGATCCGTCAGCGATCAGGAATGGGATCAAGAAGGCCAAGTTCTACTATTTGAGCCCGCCAAATCCCTTCCTCGACAGCTACAAATTGCAGTTTTCTGGAGATGGACAAAGCGCATTATTGATTGGGGGATCAGGCAACATAAATCCCAGCACAACTAGCTCAGTGTGCGACGGGAAGTCATGACGGACTGACAAACAGCTACAATGTTACCAAAAAAAAAAAAAAAAAAAAAACCCAACAACAACAACAACAGAGCGAAACGGAGAGAAAGAACAAAAAAAAAAACAAAACAAAGGGCAATAAGTGTGTGTGAGACAGAGAGAGAGAATATCATAAATACGGGTGCGTGTGCGTATAGGTGTGTATACATTATCTATAAAAGTGTGCTTTTCTACGGGTGCGCGTGCGCATTTCATGCGTGTGTCATCGGTGCATTGCAGAGTTCATGAAATATTCTGCGTTATGATGTCACATTTTAAAAATCTATGTAAATCATATAAAAACATAGCAAGTATGGTTTCATTGGAAAATATTTCTTAAAGGTACTTGGCGTTGAGATCTAGACTCAATGAATTTATCGGTGATATTCAAGGACGAAAAGTGTTTCTCGACCTGCAAAACGCCATGAAAATTCACGGAACTCTGCCATCGTCAGCAGTTATGTTGAGTGGTCAAAACCCGGGAATTCGATTTCACTCCTATAGTATCTTTAGCCCTTTATCCGCCGTATACCAGACCTTACGATACACATTGCCTTCAAGCACACGCCTGAGTTACTAAAGGTAATATTTCTTCACAGAAAGAGAAGGAAATCTCAGGGCCAAATGTTAATCTTGTTTTTAATAGAAGAGGGAGTTACTTGAAGGTGATAGAATGCTCTGTAAAGGATCAGTTACATATCAGAAAAAAAAAACGCAGAAAATTTAGTGACATTACAAGAAAAAAAAAAGTTTTATATGCATTTAGCAATTAACTTGTCATTTGAATGATGTGTATGTGGCTATTTTTCAAGTTTCATAGGGCATCCTTCAACTGCTTCAATCCGTCCCTAAGACGTAATGATTAATCTTAACTCGCCATTGGTCGAACTTATTATTTTTTCATTCAATAGGTCGGGTAGCTAGGCTTTATTTTGTCTTGTCACTACAGATTATAGAAAAAGTTGTTTTGATGATCTTTTTCTTACCCTGTAAGCTCTGATCATAATGATCTCGCATGATGAGGTCCCGCCTTCTGATAAAGACGCCTCCCATAAATTCAACTAAAAATGGACGAGCCTAAATAGACTTGACACCCCGCCAAAGACGCATGTGTCAAAATATAGATCTGAGGAAGAGGCATCCAACTACAATATGTGGGACTACGATGACAAGGTGTGTTGGTTCGTGAGCTTAAGCTATCCACCCCTCCTCCAAAGTGCATGAAACCTCGGCCAATTACCGAAGAAACGGACAGACGTGAAGGGGTTAACAAAAAGTGAGCAATTCCCCATGGGGCGTGATAACTTTGAGCGCCTATCTAAGGGGGGATGAGTACAAATATAACTTTGACCGAGACGAAGAGAAGGAAGAGGAAATATGTAACGAATGTGATTGGATAATTAGCTGTAACTAGTGTGGCAGCTAACGATAAATAACTTCGAGGTGTTAATTGAAAAGCTGTTTATCTGCCAATGGAATAATATTTTGCTCTCTGCCAAATGGACGTGCCGTCCACTTGGTAAATGTACTGGTCTACCCCCGTCTATAGTGTGATGTCAGAATTGGCAAATATTTTGGTCATATATGTATTGCATATATAAATGAATATATATATATATATATATATATATATATATATATATGCAAAATGCAAAATCATGATACTAAAACAATAAATTAGAGTACTGTGTAAGATAAAGGCAGAAGAAGTTTAATGGATATCAATTGACACAAAGGACAAAAAGTTGTATTTTGTTTCACGCGCGTTACTAAAACATGACTTCATGTAGGCTGATACATCAAACGTGATTTTAAATCAACTGTGTTATCCTGGAATTAGTGAACCATATCCCAGAACATCAGTGCAATGAGGAATATTCACTTCATAGTGTTTCACAATTAGAATTTTGAAAACGTTGAAAATTATGATGAGTGTCGTCGCAATACTTATGGCTATGATTTCACAAGTTGTAATGACACAATTCCACGTGTTTAGATTATGTCCTTATTCTATAATAATCTTTATCCCTGTCTCTAAAATCGATTTGTTGTATAAATGGTGTATTTGAAAACAGTCTACCAAATGAAATAATTTCTAAAGGACCTACATTGCCATTGATTAGCGAGGATGCAAATGACTATGATGATGTTGGTGGCTCTTTAGTCTTTTCACGGCACGACTCCTTCGGCTTCTTCCATGAGAACTCCTGGAGAGGGGAACCAAAGAGTGGCAAACTCCTCCTCCCAGCATCCTCAGTAATAGTCTCAACTTCAGTCACTTTTTTGCCCACCTTTCTGCTGTAAAGTTATTTCTTGTCATATCTCGCAAAATCTGGGCAATTCAGTCGGCTTTCTCTCGTACCACAACAAACGGGATGATTCAGATCGTGGGCTGTCTCGTTTGCTTTGGGCTCTATCTTTAATAACCACGCGACCTGCTAGTGATGATTTGCTATTAGCGTCTGTACTGTGAGAATATAAGCATCAACAAAGGGGCAACAAAACGCAAAAAGTGTTTTTGACAAGTTCGTCGCAACCAAGAAGTGACGACCTTGGCGGATGAAAATTGCGTTATGGGCAGAGATGGACGGGCAGGAAATGCCAAGGAGGAGGGGAGGGGAGTGAGCTAGAGGCTCACCTGGGATGGATAACGAGGTAGGGAGAGGGTCTGGGGTGGAACCATCAATTCGGGGCCATTTCTCACAAATCTTCTTTTGAAATGAATCTGATTTCACCCAGAGGCCCCGTCATTCTAATAAGTCATTGAGTGATTGGCTAAATGTTCCTAATGACGTATTTTAGCAGAGGGTGTACACATTATAGCCAAGCTCCTGTACTTTCTTTATTTGCCACGTCTGCTGAAAAAAAAAAAATCACAAAACACAGAACCATGAAGTATATCTTAATCAAAAAGCTGTCTACACCGTTTCAGATCTTTCAGCTCTACCACAATCAATATAATCATAAGAGGAGATGAATAGTTCAACACTGCTTTCTTTCGACACTGCGTTGCATGTCATTCAATGAAATAAGATATGAACTTCAAAACTTCAAAACAACATAGGAATATTTGTATCCTAGTTTGATCGATACGCTTACTGACGGCATCATTCACTGCTGAATCTAACCACTTTTTTACCAACTCTATATGGATGGTTAACATAAAACGATGTCAACCTGTTGAATCTAAGTATGTAATAGGCCTACTTCTATCCTATTGTAGTGGGTCAACAGTCAATCAGTAGTTCTTAACGATTCATTTTATGAAGTAGAGTTTTGGTGACCTATAATACTATAGTAGATATTCTACTGTAAAACAAAGTTAATGAATGGTAGTATACCCTACACCAGCTTACATTAAGGGAAATGTCGGAGAGAAAAGTGCTGAAAGTCGGCAAGATTGGAGTGGCTTGTAGTTTTGTTTTAATAATTCTATCCATTTGTTTATGTATTTGTTGTTTTGTAATCACTCCTCATGTGTTATAGGGTTACCCCTTATCTAGTCATGATACATAGTCATTGGGAAATAGTAACATAACATGCAGAAGTGCACACAACAACAACTACAGCAACAACAAATAAAACTCAAAGCATATCCACCAGAATAAAACTTTACGGTCAGTATACACAGGTTATGAAGACAGCAGCAAAAGTTTACGCTCAGTGACAAGCCCAAAATAATCAGATAGCACACCATAAAATATTGCAACATGAAATATGGTGAATTTATGCTTTACAGGGTTATATTTCCGATGCGAGCTTCTTCACTTTGTCTCCCACTATATTTTAGAGAAATATATCCCTTTCAGGGTTATAGGCCTACATGTATTTTTCTAAAATCCTATTGTAATTTTTTCATAATTGTTCATAAATACACTTTGATAGTGAAAATTGGTTTGTTGAAGTTTTTGCTCAAATCACCTGGCAGTTATCGTACATAATTTCCTATACTGATGAAACAATTCTTGGAAAATCAACATCAACATGCTTATTTTCTACAGGTGTGGAGGATCGTCAAAAAAAATAATACAATGTGATAAATTACAGTGTTTTTGTTTGAAGTTCATCGTCAAGTTCACGGAGTTCATAGTAAGTACAATTCTATGATTTCTATACCGATCCCTGACTACACAAATTAACGGGTTGGTCTGGGAGGATGCTCTTGGTTAGGCAAGACACGTTCTCCCATCAGGAGGGGCGTGGCCGAGGTAGCTCGCATGGCGTGAGCAACGTGATGCGGTAACTCGTCTGTCAGCGCATCACGTACTACGCCTGTGTAGCAAAGCACACAATTGCCCCGCAAGAGCCATCGCGCCCTCACGCGGAAACGCCAAACACTTAACTTGTCATTTTCCCCCTTGCGCCTTGTCTTTCTTCAGTTTTCTTTTGCATTCTTTATTGTTACAACATCATCTGCGACTCATTCATAAACTTCGTGATACCGACTTCCTTTCTTTGACACTTTCTTTTGCATTTCTTCGAAGTGCAATGTACTTGAAGCAGTTATTAGCCTGTGGTTAGAATTACTGACGCAAGCACTGTCAAAAACTATACCAACATTTTCTTTATGATGTGGATGTGTGTATGCTTGGGTGTGTGTGTGATGGGTATGTGTGACTGTGTGTGTGCGTGTGTGTGTGTGTGTTGATCAACATAGCTTTTTGTAATATGAGATTTATGTAGAATTTTATATCACTTGAGATTTATGTAGAATTTTATATCACTTTAAGATATTTCATTGTATGTTAATAAAAAGAATGTGATTTAGGAGCACAAGTTACATGAATATAGCTGCTTAGTTTTGTTTGTATTCGTTTCATTGTGAACATAATGCTGATATTGAATGAAATTCAAATAAAGAACATTATCTAAAAAAAAAAAAAGTGTGTGTATATGTGTGTGTGTGTTTGTGTTTGCATTGTGAGAGTATATGTGTAATAGAATTTGCCCCTTCAATTTACCAACAGAACAAAACGCAGCAGCCTCATCAGCACTGTGTGCTTACAGCTACTTTTATCCATCAAAGATATCTTAGAGTTTCTGACCCTCCACCCTTTTCTCCTTCACTATTGCCAGGCCAATAAATTTAGTCTCTGATTCAACCTTGATAAAAATGTTAATGTAGCAACAAAGTCTGACCTATAACCAGCGTCATCTCAAACGTTTTCTTACACTATCAACGCAGAATGTCGTTTGGCGAGACGGCAAAAACAACACGAGTTCAATTGGCCCTCAGACAATATCGAACATCACCACTGATACAATTTAGCATCGTCCAAACTAAAGGCACAGTGATTTTAGCCACCTTTTAGCGACTATCGATATTGAATTAGTAATTCAATAATGACAATCTGCCCCGCCGAACTGTCAAAAAACCGCGGCGAATTAGGTCTTTTCGTGAATCAGTGAGTCAGGCGCCATGCCGACTACGTCGTTTGATGACGTCATCCCCTCGCCAAGAACTTGTACCACTCACACTGCAGGAAGAGCGGGGGGGGGGGGGGCAGAGGGATGATAGAGGGCGCAAATCACGTACTACTCAGTCAGTCGTGGTGCATACAAATTCTTTAACGCTCTCATCACTGGTTCCCTTTAACTACAGCTGTAGAGTACTCTGTTGAGCCTATGACCATTTAATTCAACATGAGTTGTAATTCCTATTTCTTTCGTGTTACATCAGTGCGATGTGAGACAATGTGAAAATGTGATATTCTGAAGTTTTATTTCACGTAGTGCATTCACGGTAATCGGGTCTGTCATCATAATTACGGCTCATTTGCGATCCCTCTCCCCCCCCCCCCCCCGAGATAAAGGGAGGGGGGGAGGTAAGGAGGAACAGAAAATAGTATTCATTTAGTATTGAGAAAGTAATACACCATGTTATTCCAGTAATCATAGAATAAACTATGATTCTCTCGACATTACTATTGGCACTCTCCAAATTCCGTATGATATTTCATTCGTATGTCTGTCTGTCTGTCTGTCTGTCTGTCCGTCCTGAGTCTGTCTCCTTCCATGGCCTCATTTTCTGTGTTTGGCATCCCAAACCAGTCTGCAACTGACCGCTCAAATATCGATATTCCTCTCCATTGCAAGACTGCATCTCCAAAAAGAGGAGCAATTCATGGCGTTGTCTGCTGTAAGGTTTATTTCGTGTTGTATATTTTCTAATGTATTATGGAGAATCAATCATCTCCATGACAGTCATATTATGATGATTAAAATGCTAGTTCCTTCTCTGTTACAGCAATGCGGGCTGTACACCCATCTATTGTTTATTCCTCCTAGACTTTCCTTGCACGGCAGCTGTATAGTCTGGCGTTTTTATTTTACACCTTCTGTTTTGTCCCCGTTGATATCAAAAGTAGGCGTTTTCAAAAGCAACAAAACTTCATACGAAGAAAATTTAAGAAGTAAATGAATAACAATAATGATAATAATACAGTATATTCATTAGGCGCTTAATATGGATGTTTCTAAGCGCACAGTTTAGTGGAAAATTAAGATTTAATCCAAAATATTGATGCAAAAATACAAAAAATATAAAAAACCGTATGTAATTCAGACAATAGATACAAATAAATTGTTACTAATGGCAGTCTAAAATGATAACGGGGTTAGACTTGATTTATTTCAGCACATGCTGAAGGCATACGATACTCCGAAGGCTAAGATACCAAAGATGTGTTGAGGAAGAACTACGCAGCAGCAGTCTGAGAGCGGAGAACCCCGTGCAGCAGATTGTCAATTTTTCGTCACTAGCTGCGCCGCGTATTCTGGGAGAGGCCGAGCCCTAAGACAAGCTAAATCCCACTCGGAAGGAGCGAGGGAGGTGGAAGGGATCTAGCGCAGAAATATCAATTTTAAGAATGTCGAGGAGGATCAGAGCAGTGTCCAGATCGATTACGAACTAAAGGGAGAACTCGTCCTCGGCATTAACCATGGTAATTGTGCAGGACACAGAGTTTGTGACGCTTATAAAGCGATGACTCAAATCACCACCGCTTTGCCATCAGCGGGGTCGAAGGTCAGAATTTCAATTTGTAAATTCAGGTGGGCGAAACTACAACGTCACACTTCTGCGTGACAAACGTACCTGACTGATTCGAAGATATCTATCCATAAAATAAATAAAACCCTTATTCAGAGAGACCTGTTTACTGTATCAAGTTTTCCCACAAAACCCGATGCAGGTATTGACTTGATAGTCCATCGTCTACCTTTTACTTCGCTGAAACTCGATTTCGCGATTATGCGCTTCAACGTCAGTTATTTTTTTCCCCTCTGAACAAACACATTACGATATACAATCAGCAAAACGAAATCTCAAACCCGCTAGTGCCAACGCACGTGCTTAGGAGCAAACAGTGGCTCAATCTCGGAAAAAAATGAATAAAACATGAATCTCTCATTTGCGAAGATATTGGCAAGGGCCGCAAAATGGTCAATATTGATGAAGTCAGACTTTTCACAAGACGTTTAGATGTCATTTTCCCGCCATTACAGGGAAATTGATTGCCACTGCTTCTTAGTTAAAGCGAGATGAATGCCTTGCGATAAATCTCGGGTCTGAATCCCGCGATAAAACCGCATGGATTTTCTCATCGTTCGCTAAATTCTGTAAAGAGGCACGAAACCATTACACCCGTTTATAACGGCGTGCTCAGGACTTAATGGCGTGCGCGAACCTGAAGTAGACGAGCGTATATACATCTCGTCAGCCGAAACAGCTCGGGTAATTATCGCCTTTCGTGGCGGGAAGAGGCCTTCACGAGGCGCGCGGGCGTCATTAAATTCTTGAGAGAGATTAGAAACAATAGCCGGTTTTATGATCAAACAGCGATAAAGAAGAATTTGCGGTGATTTTATCGGGACCACTTTTTTTTTCTTCTTCTTTGTAATTTCTTCTTCTTTGTAATTTCTCAATGCAATAACGCTTGCTTTAACGCATCCATAACTAAATCAACATCATTCTTGTAAAGTGAGTCCACAGCATGAGGCTTTCAGCAAAGTTCTGCCCACTACTTGATCGTCAATATGAAAATGTAAAACGAAGATGCCATCATGCTTACATGAATAAAAAAATCCTTTCTTATGTAGGTATATCAAGCAAGATCAACTTTTCCTTCTAGTCGACAACCTGTTTTCTATGCAGTGAAAGGCAATGATTCTGGGATGGCCGACTCTTCATGTAAACTTTATCTTAAATTTCTTAGTTCAAACAGTTCTTTCCTAAAACAAGAGTTATACTCCTTGAGGTTGGCGTTAATTCAAAGAGGAGAGCATGAAAATATATTTTAAGAAAGCTACTGTTGAGCATCTCTTTGAGAGTCATTATTCAGAATCACTTGAAGATATTTCAGGGATTGCAGCATTAGAAAAAGGCCCAAATGTTTTCGATGAATTTCAGCAATGCGAGAATGAGGAAAATAAATCACACGTGAGAAATTTCTTGATCGCAAGAAGAAGCATTAAATTTTGTTAGATTTCTGAAAGAAAAAAAAAATGAAGCAAATTACAAATTCTTCCCAAGCACCCCAGAATACCGTCGACGAGGTATACATGATTTGGAGAGAAAACGTGTATCTATTAACAAACAACTGCGAGCGGAACTATAATCATTTCACCAAGTCACGACCGATTGAGAGAAGAAAGACATGAATAAAATCAAAACGTGGTCTCCAGAGGCGTAGAGATTATGCTAACAGCTTGATTCGAATCTGCAATGTATCATTTTCAGTATAATAGTTCATCCCTGACGGATTCCCAAGGCCAACTTTGTGACATTCATACTTTCACTTTTTCAATAAGCCGCGAGCAATAGCATAGAAACAACACTGGGTTCTAGTCTAATATGAGCAACATTAAAAAGATAAATAAAAATAAACAAACAAACAACAAAGATATTAGAGATGTATGTGATATAGACAAGGTACACACATTGATTTCCTGCCTACGTCCAATCTTTACCTCTCTTCTCCTCCTCAGACTCCCTTCCTCCGTATCTCTCATAATACTCTTTCTCTATATCTATCTGTCTTTGTATATCTCGTTCTAACCTAACCATCTGTCTTTCTTCAATACTTTAATCTATCATTTCTTTCCCCAAATGAAGTCTGTTGACGCAATAGTCTTCAGCATCTTAGTTTCCATCGTCCTGATTTTAAACTCATTGATTTTAATCTCTCTGGAACAGATTCAACTTTTTTTTTCTCTCTCTCGAAAGGTCACCTTATAAAAATTCTTATTTCTTTTTTTTTTTTTAATCAATGACGTCGCGAATAGCCGTGTTCAGTGTGATTACCCCCATTGAAATACTATATACACTCAGAACTTCATCATATATGCTAAAAGATGCTAAAAGATGTAGGGGGGGGTAGAGAGCGTACATGACAAATGAACTGAAAGAATTTGATAAGTGTCAAATATAATATGAAATTTTTATTGATAGAGTTTGCCGTTTTATGGGCTTGCCGCCTGATAGATTACATATTTCCTCCACCAGCCACGCCCATTGAGATAATGGTCAGACGAGTAAGAGATGAAAAGAGGGAGAGAGAGACAGGGGGAGGGACCGAGGGAAGTAACAATAGGGAAAGTGAGATAGAGGGTGAGAGAAAGGAGATAGAGATAGTTATGAAAATTATATCTAGAAACACGAGAGACGCTTATATATGGTATTTAAAAGACCACTTAAATGTGATAAAGGCATTCAATTCAATAGTTTGTTTATTTCCATCATCAAAAAAAAGAAAAAGAAAACATGATTCAGAGCGGTACAAGTTGTCGATTTGTCTTTCATTTATCTGATAAGGACAGTTTTTTTTTTTCAAATACAATATAAAGTATATGCACGAAAGAAAGGGAATCAAAAGAAAGGGCATCAAAGGCTGATAACCACACTGTCAGGTAAAAGCACAGTCGACATGTTTTCCATCAAAATCGTAAAGGGCTTCATCAGTGCATATATAATTCTTCCTAGTTGGTTTATTATCAACTGTCGAACAGACTCTTCTATATAGTATATACACATAGGCTTCATTTACCCTATATAAGATTAAGAGTGAAGAGTGAACATTCTCGTTCAACTTGCTCAACCAACGTTTTAAATATTTTAATCTAAAATTTAGATTTTGTACACTACATAATACTACATTTACATTTTGCACGCTACGTAATACTAAACGTTGTACTTCTCACCGCAGTCAGATTCACGATTTGGGGAGCGTCCACACGTATGTGTGTTTTCGTAATGTATAAGATACTTACGAGATCCGATATATCACCTGAGCCATTTTCCTGGAGCAAGACATGGGTTACGCACTTATAAGAGTATCGCGAGTTTTCACTTTGGCCGTCCATATTGGGATGAATCTTGACAAAGTGAAGAATTCAATTTCATTAATCAAAAAGTCTTTCTCCAGCCGACTATTTAGATATCTGACATACATTTTACAATCGTTCAAAGGCGGAGGCATCAACCTCCAGAGTCTGCATTGTGGAAGCTGTTATCAAAATGGTCAAGGACGGACCTTATATTATCATAGTTGACTGTTGTATAAACAAAACTCGTAGTTACGTATAATGTCGAAAGAGTCTCTCGTTGTCTCGGATATTTTGAATTTCCGAGAATATTATGAATTTGTATGTATTGATGAATTGAAGACTTGAATTCCATTTTTGTTTTTTGGAAGGACCCTTTGGCTTTGTCTCCGACTTTTCAGATTCATAGCACAGTTCAAGGGCAGTTGCATCAACATGAAACAAATTCCACGTTATGGCATCTGCAACTGAGTGGTTAAACAAAAACACGACGTTAAATTCAGTCCGTTATCGTTAAATATGGTCGACGACTGATGTGTTTTCTGTCACGAAAACTAAGCTCTGAGAGATTTCGGGGGATCAAACTCAAATTGAGCGATACCCGAAGCTAGAGACTTCTAGAAAGAGAAACATTAGAAAGGAGAAAGACATGCTAAATTCGGCGTGTCGGCGTATGAAAGACGGTCTAAATATCGCTCTGGAATCAGTGCTGTAAACATCCTCCAGCAATTATGCTCTGCTAGGAAAACATCTCCGATATTTTATCACAGAGATCAGCTGTCAAGCACTCGGGGAGACGAGGAACAGGGCACGGCGCGAGACAAACCAGTTCACTCGTTGGGAGACTTGAAGCGTTACACTTTCTACTTTTCAGGATGACGTGTAAACTCGCCAGCTCCACAACACGAGAGCTGATGGATGGCCGGTGAATATAGCGCCGCACGAGGCGGCTGCATGTGGCCGGCTGCCGCAAGGGAACCCGGCCCGACCGACCCGGGTGCTGACCTCATTGGTATGCCGATGGACCAACATTTTCCCCCCTGCCCAACCGCGACTGACTCTCTCCTCCTTGCCGCGCGAACCTTTGCGTCCCCTTGGAAACAAACAGGTCTGTCACCGCTGCAGATGCGGCGTGAAAACGGGCGATGATCCCGCTGTGATCCGTGTTTGTCTAACTTATTGGTTTAATCGCAATGTAAATAATCCAGACAAATATGTGTATAATTGGCCGGTTGAAATGTTGCTCGCTCTCTAAAAGGGTTTTTGTTCTTGGCCCTCTAGAACTGTGGATTTTTGTCGAGTATTGGGGAAATTTTGACATTCCTTTTTCAACATGAATCAGATTTCTATTTTAAGCAACAGAAGAATTTGATGCGTGAATACTGAAGTCTGTTATAGCCTAAGATGTTGCATCAGTCACATAATTTTTCTGTTTTATAATTATCTTAGTATTTATTAACCGATTTTACACTCGCCTTATTTATCAGTTAATAATAATCATTTATTATTGATTTGATTTGATCTAATGCAATTTTTGCTTTCTGTAACATTATTATCCTCATTTATGCATGATTCAAAAACTTTTTATCAGAATTTTTATGTTTTTCAATAATTCTTTGTGGACTATAACAGTGCTTATGATAACGAAACACATAATGGAATACATCAAGCAAACTTTAAGGGCTACAACTTAAGCAACGCTCGATTAACATATATGCTTGCACCATTATAGGCCGATAGACTGCATTTAGTTAAAGATTATAGTAAATGCAGTAAGTTAACGCCTTCGAAGTGACTTGATTCGGAACAGGCAGAAAGAGCAGGAGAAAAAAAAAGCATTGATTTTGTTGAATAGGAATCTAGGATATATGGATATGTTTCCTACATCTATACTATTGTACTATGATACGTCCATCCTGTATTTAATTGTGGGATCATCGTGTATGCATGGAATATCTATTCATTAGTTCATGCATTCATTCATTTATTCATTCTTTCATTCATCCATTCATTCATTCATTCATTCATTCATTCATTCATTCATTCATTCATTCATTCATTCTTTCATTCATCCATTCATTCATTCATTCATTCATTCATTCATTCATTCATTCATCCATCCATTCATTCATTCATTCATTCATTCATTCATTCATTCATTCATTCATTCATTCATTCATTCATTCATTCATTCATTGTGTATCTCCAACAAAACATGTAAATACGATTTTTTTTTTACAGAAAATATAAGTGCCTAATATGTCGACATTATAAAATATAATAAGTGAAATCTACGAATGTGTCATTAATAATGAAGGTGAAAAGAAAAACCACAAAAACATTCTGAAAAATAAACAATATGAAAAGATGACGATTTTGATAGCTGGGATGGAATGTTTCAGCTGGAAGGAAAAAATACGGATGAAGGTTTTTCCACACCGTTAAGGGTATGTTGTTTACTGTTATCACTGCGCAAGATGCAGTGATACATAACAGCGATAAGAATGGTCGTTACAATAGTAAAGATGACAATGGGTGTGGTGGTGACGAAGATCCATAGCGAGCTTAAGATCTGCGACGGGAATGCTGAAGGCAACACTATTGGGCTAAAAATTGTGTTCTGCACATGCGCGAGGCAGCTGTTTCCATTGTTCAACCCTGGAGGCTGCGTCGTCGTAGAGTTCGCGTCGCATATCTAAAGCTCGCTAATAACATTGATGGTGATGATAATAATAATGATCATGATGATAATTACAACAATGATAAAGAGAGTGGTAGTAAAACGATACTTACATTACTGCCAATTATAATCATTGATGGCAATAGTAATACGATGATTTATGATAATCATTGCACTTATATTATGGTGACCTCTTTCATTAAAATACTCTCAACACTGTAATGATGATCAGTACGGATACTCCGGAGTTGAATAAAAAAAACTGGAAAACAAACTCACAGTTGCGACGTTTCGCCAATTACCAATTGGCTTCTTTGGGCGAATGATGGTCCCGATGATGGAATGGCCCTTAAAAAGTTTGTTTTCCAGTTTGTTTTTTTATTTAATTAATTATTGATCTTGTACTTCGACTGGATGATTGAGAAGAGTTTACATCAGTCGATATTTCGATAGTATTTGGGAACGTAAAGGGAGATTGCAGTTTCATATAAGTAATGCATATAGGACTGTAAACACACACACAAATACATAATACATGCATGACAGCATTATATCTTATTCATGTGCATTTATATTAATAGGCAAATGAGAGATAGAAATAATAAGTCTATGTGTTTATGTATAGTTTGTTACTTGTCTTTAGGTTTATTTTCTTCACCATTGTTTCTCTCTTTGATTATGCAGGGTTGGTGTATGCGTATATTAAGCAGCTTACAATGCTTCTACATTGCATATTATTATCATTGGACATTATCGAAAATGCATAATCTTTCACTGCGTAGGCTGATAATCCACGAATCCTTGTTTTGTGTCTGCATTGTTAAGAAACAAAACAAAAATAAGTCTTACATTTTGATTTCGCCAGATAATATACAATATCATAAAACACTTGTTGTCCTTGCTTCTATACAGCAGAGCGTTAGCTGCCTTGCCCACTTGATCCCCCACTGAAAAGGCTGCATAAAGTTAATGCAAGCAAAAACAAAAATCACACAAACGCAAGGAGTTATACACCACGAACAGACTTAATGAGTACAGTCGCAAGAGGAGCATATAGTGGCGCAGATGCCATAAGCTACAAGATTTACAGTGACACACTGTGTTTATCATAAAGATTTTTTTTTTTTTTTTGAAGTAATGAATATCATAATAGCACATAACATGAATTTTCCCCCTTGATCTCACCTTTCTTCCACTCATCTAGAAATCACAAATTGCTTCGCGGGCATGGAGTTAGCTAAAAGTGACTCTGAATGTGATTTGTGTGGCATCAACCGATGTTTTATTCGGTCTAGAGGTTGTCACAATAAAGTTTGTTTGTTTGTTTGCATTTATTCTGCTTCTCAAGTCAAAACAAAATCGAATTGCAAACTTGTAAAGAGAAAAAACACACACAACAGCACTGAATTGCTAAGGGGCAAAAGAAAAGAACAATTCATGTAGACCTAGTATTAAAAAGTATAACTAATATTAAATATGTATGGTTTTATTTGAATATAATACATAAAAGGCCATATAGGTGGCCTAATTGTTTCAACAAGGCTATCTTATGGGGCATTTAGCTTAGATTTGTCTCTCACAGAAGAGTAGATTTTTGCAATAGTACGTATACAGTGGGAGAAAGATGTATAAAGATGCATACCGTGGAAATGAATTTCTCGAAACTTCTCGAGATTTGTTTTAAGAAAAAGAGATGCAAGTTTATCCATCCAACAGCATATATAGTGAAAGACATCTTTCTGTCAGAGCAGCATCTGTCACGAAATAGCATCAACAAATCCATCCATTCCGAATTTCCTCGATTCTCCTGTTTAGTGGAAAATACTATCCACATCACTCAATGAAGATTCCCCTGATATCTCTCCTTTAAATGTCTACATTCTGGGTATTATAGAACTTTCTTCCCCTTGCCTTCTCACCACCACGAATGGCTCTTTACAATCATTCTGAAGGCTCCTCTCGTATTTAGTTTTCATTTAGTCCCAGTCAGGATAATCTGAAGGAGACTACGTTCCGATACAGTGTTCAATATATCATATATCTGCCCACATCAGTAACCATTGCTAAAACAAAGGTTGACAATGAGGAATACACGTATATCAACCAGTCGGTTATGGAGAGTTCAGTCTCATGGAGCACGCCCTCTATGACATCCGATACTTTTTGTCAGCGAGCACTCCTCTCTATGAATACTGATTTACCATTTTGTATGACGAAGACGAGTGTTATAAAACAAGTGGTTCATTCAATCATTGGGGGAAAACACGATTAAAGGAAATGCATCCATGAAATCCATGAACGTCGACAGGGTCCACAGGTTTCTCACAATTCAAATGCTCACAGATCTTACTTGAGGTATGAGAATACACTGGGAAGATTACTCTGGGCATGTAAGTGCACCATGATGTGAGTGCAGTTTAGTCAATACACAATGACAGATTAGTTGAAATTTGTGTGATATCTGGCAAAATGAACAAAAATCAGCAATTAACCCCTTGAAAGAGTCGTGGAGGGTTCGTGATTAGGACATTGTTTTATTTCTCTTGTGTTTACCGGTATGTCTCTCACTACGTATGACTTGTCATTTCCTTAACATTTTCTCGAAAGAAAATTGCGTCTTTTATAAAACTTCTACAAAAAAAAAAAAATACAAAAAAAAAACCACACCTAACTGTATAGATTAATTACATTACCAGTTCTCTGTGAAGAATGATATAAGGGTCTTGGTGCAAATTTTGAAAGGATTTATGAAACATTCTTGTACGATGTACTGATGTTTTCACACGCATCGTAAATGTGTATGACTATTCGTATAGGGAATTAATTGAAGTCATTTATTTAGCATAAAAATCAAACAATGACAATGATAAACAGTCATGACAA
The DNA here is from genome assembly GCF_964275005.1 of Diadema setosum. Taxonomy (NCBI): domain Eukaryota; kingdom Metazoa; phylum Echinodermata; class Echinoidea; order Diadematoida; family Diadematidae; genus Diadema; species Diadema setosum. Next base: position 19,160,270 of record NC_092702.1, read on the forward strand.
AGTACAGAATATTAATGGTTATTGATTTAGAATACATGGTATAAGATAAGCTGAAGGAAAACATCCAATGAGGAATCAAAGTTTCCTTAAAATCAGGCCGACCCAGGTAAGCAGTGAAAACAAAAATGCAAGAGCTATGATTACATCAATAGTTTTCTTTAATAAAAAGACGAAATCGAACCTACGTATATAAGAAAAGAGAACAGAACTTAAAAGTCTTAAAGTGACCAAGACGACATCTTTGAGATATTATCATCTTGGGCAACAAACACATCCGCTTACAGTCATACGTTGTCACATAAAGCATAAAAAATATCAGAAACTTTATTCCAAAGACGATACGCACCAACTATTCAATGAGTGTTACAGATGATTATTTTGATAACATTAATGTTCATATGTGAAAGTGAAGAGAAAATGCAAGTATGTGTACTTTGGTATGTCTTCCTAGGATTTTTCCCTTGTACTTATCACTTCTTATTTGATTTCATATTTCTCGTAACAATCATAATAGGGCCTACGACCAAAGAGCGGACGATTGTCACCATACTCCATCTTACTGCTTTTCTCCTGACCTGGGGTTAAAATCACTCATCCATCCAAATAAAACATGTCTTTGAATGAAATGTCTAAGCTCACTACACAGAGACGATTTCTTTTATTTTTCTAACTGAGAGGAAAAAAAAAATCTCTCACACGAGCGTGCGGGGCAGACTCCGAGCGCCGACCGAACTCTGCAAAACCGTTCACCGGAGACCGACGGGCTGGCCCGGTCTCCACGAAGCGACGACCCACCGTCTGCTGGCTGTCCAAAGTGGCTGGTATAGCGACAAACCAAAAATTTAGTTAGATACAGCTATTATATAGTTGTGCTGTGATTAAGACGAAACGAGTCCACAATTGGCGCGAACAGGGGCCATGCAATGCTTCCAAGTTGCCGTTTTGTCTCGACAAAACGCATCTAAATTGTCTGGCGTGGGAACAGAAAACATTCGACAACGCGCACCGGCAGCTGTACGACCTCACGGGACAAGTTAGTTCTAATTACTCGGGCTGATATATCTCTCGACAAGTTGAATGTCAGTACGACGAGATATACGACCTTTTGCATCTCTAGGGCCATGTGAATGACTATGCTGGTTTCCGTCCGGCTAAACGGACCTCCCCTCTTTTTTTTCTCTCTCTTCCTCTTTCTTTCTCGTATTCTATTGCCCGCCCAAGATACGAAAATGATCTAGTAGACACGCGCTTTTATTTGTCCTAACTTGCCCGAAGCTTTTTATTTTGAGCACTGTTGCTATAATGATGCCTATTTGAAGTCATTTCCACATCCTTATCCACATCCTCTGCCTTCTCTATACATAAACTGTCTTTCTTACCATCCCACTGTAATGCTATGAAGGAAAAGTCGAGAAACTCACTCAAATTCAAATTTCAAATTTCAAATAATTTAATTTCCATATAAAGTAACACAGAATAAGAAACATAACGCTTACATGGGTAAAGATATTTTTTTTAAGAATTTGAAATCACATATACTTCAACACTACATTGTACAATCGTAGTAATATCACCTTTGTATTTCAATAAATGAATAAGTAAGCAACTACAACTTTATTTTTGAACTGCATATGGCAAAGAGAAATTCAAAAGAGATACATACCTTGTACATTTTGTGAATTACTCAAGAAGATAAGGGCATCTCAAGATCCGTCAAGGAATCCATATTATGAAAAATTTTGACATCATGACGTCAGGCGAAACGGACAGAAAGAAAGAATAGACCATGACGAGGACAATTACACTAAAAGAAAGGAACAGGCAGGAAAACAAACTAAAGATATGAATAGGAAAGAAAATAAGGAAACAAAAAACAAGGAAACAAAAGGAAACGAAAACAACTCTCCAACCTGTCCAAAGTGAAAGCGAGTCCTCATGGCCGCTTCTCAAAAAATTCGGAGAGGACTTGTCTACAAGTGATGGGCGAGTGGTCAGTGATGTCCATTCATCGGTCAGTTCTTAGCTTACTAAACCAGAGGAAACCACGCACGCTGTGCATTTTTTCTTCACATTATGGCGCCAAGCTGTCAGCTGTAGGCATGAAAAGTTTAATCTTAAAAAGGATTAAGCACCATTTTCAAACCTTGTTCAAATAAGTCCATTACCTATCAGACAGAGCAAAATAAAACCTTGTCAATGATATACCTCATTGTTGCATAACACGGAATATTCTTGAAGTTGTGATTAAAAATAACATATAGCTTCTAATCATTTCTTTTATGTTTTTACAGGTTAAATCGCAAATATGCCAAATTGTCAAAAAATGGAGTTAAGTCGTTTTGAGATCAAATTCTTTACATGTTGAGTGACAAGTAGGTGACGTGCAGTGATTACGATAGCATCTCACCTGACACTTTATAACACTATGGTAACAGGAATTAAAAAGAGGGATAGTTTTTCAATTTCTTGTTATTGTTTACGGTTAATTTCAAACAAGCCACTCATCTGCACGTTCAAGTTTACTTAATTAGATAAAGTACGATAGATATATATGTACATACAACAGTGGCAATTGCATCAAAATTAGACATGAAAGAAGCAAGTTATTAGGGTTTGAAATATCCATACTTAAAAGGGATGGCTATTAAGTGATCAGTGAGAATCAGTGGGAATGCTGGGGGATGATTGTTCCAATCCTTGTGGGATTCATTTAAGAGTACATTATATATCTATTGTTGTGTGAAAATTATTTAGTTCAGAATGGTCTCATATTCAAGTAATGTGCAGTTTAATGTGTCCAGGTTAGCATGCCTGTACAGTGACGGGGCGACTAAACTGCACATTACTTGAATATGAGACCATTCTGAAGCAAATAATTTTCACACAACAATAGATATATAATGTACTCTTAAATGAATCCCACATGGATTGGAACAATCATCCCCCAGCAGTCCCACTGATTCCCACTGATCACTTACTAGCCATCCCCTTTAACAGCAGTATCGATTGGTAATAAATATGATGATACAAAGGAGATGAGGCGTTGATAGCATTACTTCATGTAACTATCCTTATGATAAATACATCAAATTGCAATATAGATAACGTGTTTGGTCTGTGGTTGAGCAACTATACGACCCATTTTCCCTATAGAAAGGTATCAATTAAACACACTCTGGGTCACAAGTTACAATTGTTATCGTTATTGTTCATTTTCCATCTGTGAAGATGGCTGGATAACCCATATTCAGCTACACTACAAGCTGGTCTTCCATGGGGTCTAGTTGGATGCGAGGTGGGACCACTTCACCGGGTTAAACACCCTGCTCTTTGCGATAAATGAATGAAGAGGGATCTTTTATGTGCATGAGTTGTGACTCTCTCATACACGGGACCTCCATTTTATGTCCTATCCGAGGGACAGAGTGTTTTGCCTCTTGCTAGAGGGGACGGTATGATAACACACAACATTGCTCAGTGCAGACTCGGGTTCGAACCCGGGCCCTTAGGATCGTGAGGCAGACGCGCTACCGACTGAGCCAACTCACCGCCCTTTTATTTTTTGATTTTGCTATTACAATGAATGGTAATAGCAAAATCAAAGAGGCAGAAAAGCATGGGTAAGTTCCAAAAGTTAACAAGACTCAGTCATAGTGAGAACAGATACTCATGCAAATTAGATGAAGTCATGATGTCATCGCTTCAAGTGTCTCCCATTGGCCCGCAACACAGATCTTCAGTAGATTTACTTACTTTCTTTGCATCAAATTAAAGAGGACTTGTCATGACTGAGCAACAGTTATGTTCTTTAAAGGGGAACGGCTTGGTGCTTGCTGGATTTGTTTTTTTCATTTACATTATGCTCGTCTTTGTAATTTTTGATTAAGAAATAGGAGCGCTGCATGATTGTGGTTGTGACAGGCAATAACATTCTGAGAGCACTCTAAGGGTGTGGCCTGTTCTTTAGGATTTCATGAAAATCTTTCTGATCTGTTTGCTCGATTTCAGTCTGATATACGGTAAAGTGGACTTAAATATGGAGAAGACGAGCTTTTATTGACGAGGGCTTCACGTTAAAGTGAACAAAGTTTCTAAAGTGAACAAAGTTTCCGGTTCGCTTCGCTCATTTCTTATTTGCTTCGTATCTGCATATCGACTTTGACATTGTACCGGGATGTGACCTACTTGAATGTTTTTGCTAATTGGTTGAAGTTAAATTTCGTCCATTAGGAATATTCGGTAACCCCAAAGTCAATACGTCACATCAGACAACATGCTAAAAATTGCTGTATTTATACATCCACCGTTACTCTCTGCAGTTTACAATTATAATGACCCATGTCATGGCAATTAATATAATACTAGTACTTAGTTTAATGTTTCTGACTGAGCCTAATATAATCCAGAGCTAGTGACGTTGAATCTCACGAAGTGCCAATTTTGACGTTATGTGTTTGGAAGAAGAAATGATACATGACTCTCGTCCTGAGTTTAAATCACAAAGACAGCGAAAGAATTGCGTTACACTTTTAAAACACATTTCGTATTCAGTGATTGTAAATTCAAGAGTCATCACAAGAAATACAATTGCTGACGTAGTTCATGTTGGCAAAGACCATGTACAAATGAATAAAACTGCATGGATTATATATGTGAGACACACACCAAAAAAGCGATACTTGTAGTGGGATACACAGAATGATAACCAGCAAATATCATCTGATATGCAAATGCTGTCACAACTTAACAAAAAGGCTGCCAGTAAAACTTTGTTTAGAATGGAAAAGTCTTACGTTCTGCAGCTTTGCTTTAAAAACATTGTATTGCTGGAGTTTGAAAATATTTCTATGAGTATGAGACTGAAATCTTTATAATTTTCTTGGTAGCCAGTAATTGCTGTGTGGATTTGTTGGCAAAGGTTTTGGGGGAATTCGAGACACATCTTCTCCCTGCTGTTTTCAATTTATTTTTGCATTAAAGGATTATTGGGTATTTTTAAAACCTTTTTATAAACTTTCTGCCTGCTAGATAGTAATTACACAATTCGAAAAGTGCTACAAAGCATTATGCAGCGCAACCAACTTTAAGTGTCAACAGGTTGTTAATCGTAATTTGTACTATGGATAAACATTCTGTGTTCAGCAGTCTGGATTTCAATCATTTTTCGATCATGTTACCTTTGAGATTCGAGAGCGTCTTGTGAGGAGGACTGGCTGTTGTCGTGTGAGACGCTGAATGCAAAACTAAATCTAGCTAGAGTGTGTTCATGTAACCATATGGTGTCAATAAAAATTACTCTCTTCCCTTTTCCTGTTCAAAGTTTCCTCGTAACTTCTAAGACCTTTTAGCACACAAGAAGTATTTTGTCAATGACTCTCTGAAGTGTTCAACACAAAGGAAGGTGTTCTGTTGCCCATCGTTCACTGCAACATTTCACAATTAAAGCTGATAGGTGCACTCGGGTGTCAGTTCGGTCTTGTTGAAAATGATAACACAATTGTTTGAACACGTACGATCCACTTGGATTACACTGATTAAGCATCGAAGACATTCTGGCGAGACTATAATTCGAAAAGGGATGGATGATCATCGATGAAATAGTTTTCAAAACAGTGAACACTTTACGATATATCATAATTTTACAGCACATGTTTACACTGCTCCCTGCATGTGAACTGCCCAGAGTGCCACGCCGTATGGGCAGTCATCATCGGCCCATCACCATGGCAACGTTGCGATTTCAGGACTCGCTGTTAAACTGAGATCGTGCGAGGTAAAAGCGAACCTTGCCGACAAGCCCTCTGGACCTTACATTCTTTCCATTTCTTTTTTCATTTGGTCTTGGACCTCGCTGAGCTGAGGGGTCGCCATGGTAATCCCTAAGCTCTCCTATTGTCCCTGTGAGAGAGCGTCGCTGCTGCATTTTGGCGCCTCCGAGGTTTACCACAGGGAGGAATCGGTCACCATCTTCTCCCTGCGACAGGAAGAAAGGGTCCTAATAAAAATTGATACAGTGGCAATTATTGCGGTTCCGTTTGAAGCGCCGCTCGGCAATAGTCGGACGTGTTTTCTTCGCGCGGCGATCTAATCGCGGGCAACCCGCAGCGCGCAGACGACATGACCAAATAGCCTGCGCTCGCCCCCATGCCCTGCGCGCGGTGACATGGCGGTAATTCGGCACAGCGAAATTCCCCACATCCCTTTCATCGTCTGCCGCGATGATTGGACCTAATCAACAATGCATGCAAGCGCCAATCGGGCATCACGCTGCGAAGCAACAGTTACAATTGATTCAGCACTGATCTGCGCTCCAAAGCTGACATAGGAGATCGGCGACCGGGACGAGCAAGGGTGATAAATTAGCTTCGTGCGCTCGCAGCAGGACGCCTGACGTGGACGGTTTGCCGACGTCCAACGCCGGGAAAGAGGATGCGCACATCTTGCGCGTCGCTTTGATGACCCATCCGACATTCCTCCACTCCATTTCGGCATATTGATCCCAAATTTGTTGCAGCGGATCAAACAGAGAGGGCACGGTGTTTTTTGCAGGTTCGTGCAGGCCGGCTGCAAACTTCTCCTGTTGCCGTCTTGTATTTTTGTGGAAACCATTAAGGCACCGCCAACGTTAATAAAAAGAAAATCATTTTACAAATTGCACTCTCCAACTAAAAACTGAAATATCATCGTATCAAGATCAAAGGTATGGAAATTCCGTACGATGAAATAGAAAGGAAGGGAAAAAGAAAAGAATGAGAAAGATAACACTGACATATCATCCAAATTGGTTTATTACATTAGTTTAAGTGTGTTGCTCTTATTTTCTCTTTCTTCAGATGAAGCCTTCCTGTTAATGCTTAAACGGCCTTAAAACGACGTGAAGGAGTGGATAACAATATCAGAAATACCATCGGGAGATTTGCAGTCACTACAGAGTGCTTATGATTTCATTACAAATTCATCTGTTGATTCAGTTCCAAATGCGATAAAAGCAGTAACTTTTGTCCCAAGGCTCTCGAAGAAAACCTCTACAAAGTTTTAACTCTCAATTGGAAGAATGAGCTAAGTCTGGTTGGGAAAATGTTAGTCATCTCTATCCAAACCTTTGGCGGAACATGTAGTTCTCGAGAGTTCCGAAGTATCAAGCCGGTTAGTTCTTCAGACGACTGTCATAGAGGGATTACCTGTCGTAGAACACGCCAAGAAATGATACTTCTCGAAAGCAGGAAGGAAATTACCTTGGTCTCCATTCAAATGATGGATCAGTGAAAAGATCGATTCTCGGCGAGACTAAAGTAGTGACCAACGAGACTTTGTGAAATTGTAATTTAAAACAATGCTGATTTGCAATCAAATTTTGAGAGTCTGGCGATCGTTATCGGGAAAATAGCCCTTCGGCAGAGCGGCGACGACGTCGGCATAAACAAACAGGTTAAACAAGGCTCAGGCAGAGAGAGCAGCTAACATGACCGGGGGGCACGTCTTATTGACACAAATTGGATATCACGTTCATATTTGACCAATCACTTTCAATTTAAATTTCGGAGTGGAGGAATTAAAGTTTTGTGTGTTCTTTTTTTCTTTCAAATGAAACAAACGGACACCATTATGCTGCGCCCGTTGACCTGCGCAGTCTTAGGTCAGAGTCTAGGAAATGTGAACACATGGCGCAAATGTCACATCACATGACAGTGGAAGTTGTAACAAGATGATGACCTTTGAGACAAGTTAAGTGTCCGCCAAAGAGGCAGAACGGTTACAGTATCTTCACCTTGTAAGCCTCCCATTGGTTTTTTCCACCAATAATGTAAGTCTAAGAATCGTGTTCTGTTCGCTGATATAATGTAGCAAACACAAATACAAACCTTTCCCCCATATGCGAAGGTTCCATTGCCGCGTTATCACAACTTTACGCTAACTGATGCAAAGGGTTCAATTAACCATATTTTCTTTTGCAAAAATAAATAATTTAAATAATTAGAAACCTCTCGTGAAATATGAAAGAGTACATAATTCTAAGAGGATGAAAATTGGTTGTGAAATGGCTGAGATATCCAAATAAAGCGATCTTAATAAAAGGTGAGACCTACCTTTTATTAGGATCGCTTTGTTTCACTTTGTTTTGTGGATATAAAACCGATTTTTATCAAATAAACTTTGAATTTCTCTTAAAATAGTATGCTCTTTAACATTTCATAGAGTGGTTTCTAAGTATCTCACAAAACGTTAAAAGCTGAGTCGTCACGTAAACCAATGCAATACTATCTTTTCAAATATCTAATCCGTGTTTCAAACTTTAAACTTTGAAATATCTAATCCGTGTTTCACTGGCTGAATCATTTTTGTTACTTTGCAGAGTCATGTACTGTTCAAAAGTTCCTTTTGTGATTTAGATACTGAGAGGAAAATACCCTGAGTCTTTAATGAATCCAAACAAATAAAACAAACCTGAACATGGCGGTGATGTTACAACATGACTGCCACCACTAGGGCCACTGTTTTCATAATTATCGCTCTGCTTTATGTATCCATACTCAAACTCTAAAACATTTCATTATTTCAGTTCTCATTTAAGCTATTAATTCCTGAGCGAAAAAAACAAACAAAATTCGTTTTAAAAGAAACGAAAAATGTGGCATGTAAAGTTGAAAAGTTAAGATGTTCCTACATTATCCTCAAATATCTATTGGCAATGATAATTACTAATGTCCACTTCTTCCTTATTTGACTCCTTGTTCATACGAAAACAAAATTTCAATGAAAATTCTTTGGGAGTTAGGGTCAGAGTTCAAATACAAATGTACACTAATCTATTGGTGAATGAGTTCAAAAAAGCATACTATTTGACCACTAGCTCAAACGACATCGCTGACGTAGCCTGAAATACTATATATTTGTATGCCTTCTATTTGACTATGGTCAAGTATAAGAGGTCCAGCCTATAATCACAACATAAAATATGAGTACAAGTGCGCTTCAGTTAAACATTTCGAATGTTATACAGGAGCCATCTCCCACATTTTTGGACATATATTGCTGTCATTTCGGGCCCTGAGATCAATTAAGAAATGTTCTGGCATCAGTAATATATCAATATACATAGGTCCATACTAATCGATGGATGGAGACCCATATAATCATGTCAAATTTCTATTTTAGTTCGATAAGCTTCGACGTGGGCCTCTCTATTCCAATAACACAATCATTCTGAACAATTTGTTTCATATGAATGTGCATATATATTGTTGTATACATCGTACTTTTTGTTTTCTCTTGAACTTGTATTGACAACAAAAAATGTGCTGCTAGAAATAAAATTTCATTTGAATTGAATTGAACTGAATTGTAAGTATATAGATACCCTTGTGTTTCTAGAAGATGAAAATGATTTAATAACAAAATAATTCATTGTATGACACTATATATTTCTACCTTTAACGGTGTAATCAAAGCCGTATACAAGCACAAAGTCAAGGAGAATTTCGGCGACAACATGGATTTCATTTCTGAAGTATTTTGATGAAAATGGCTCCAACGGTTGGAGATTCGAGAACATTTTATAGAGAAAAAAATATATATGAGGTCTTTTGTAGGCTCCTCCCAAAGCCAGTGGATTAGCGAGATTACTATTTGTAAACCGATATGGGGTCTTTTACCCTTGTGTTGAAGAGCAAATGAGCCATTCAACGCAGTGCAATCCATCCCTCGACACACCCTGCGGTAATGATATTGTAGCAAATACTTCGTTTATTTTTCAAGTTTAAGTCTTCGACTGGAATTCTTTCTTGCTCTCTTGCTTTATCAAGGCGAAACGACACTTTCAGTCCAAGTTTAATGTCTACAATGCATCAAAGAAAACCAGACAAACACAACCACGGTCGAGCCATACTGAAATCGGAAATTAAAGTAAGAAAGATTTCACATATTTTCGAGAAACTGAATCTATTCACATCGACATAATAATCGATTATGCAAATTAAGTGTCAATGTCTCCTTGCGATGGCGGTTTAAGGTGGTTTAACCCTATAATCTGTGCCAGGGACTTTGGACGGTGTGTACAACGGTATGGAGTTTGCTGTGCCAATCGACATTCAAAACACACAAAGGCCCGAATTCACGAAGGTGGTACAAAATAAAATGAAACCATGGTTTAAACCATGGACAAAAACCATGGAGCGCCAAGTGTCGCATGGAATATTTCGTTACGAAATCGGTCATTTCGTCGACAAAATGACCGTTTCGTTAACGAAATTATCATTTCGTGGACGAAATGTGCATTTAGTTAACATTTCATCGACGAAATGACTGATTTCGTAACGAAATATTCCATGCGACACTTGGCGCTCCATGGTTTTTGTCCATGGTTTAAACCATGGTTTCATTTGTACCACCTTCGTGAATTAAACCTATTTAACGATCAATCATTCATGTATATTCAATTCAATTCAATTCAAAATGATTTTATTTCCATATAAAGTAATACAAAGTAATATACATAGCGTCGATCTTGTGACCCTGTAGTCACATGATCGACGTTCTTTTAACTACATGCAGTGAAACAAAGCACTCCATTAAAAAAAAAACCAACACAATGACGTCAGCTACTTTGACGGAATTTAAGCTCTTGTTTTATCTGTTGTTCACTTTCCTCTATACCAGCCTACTAGCTGACTACAACGAAATTCTGGACCATTCAGCTGCTATTGCTTTAAAATTCATATATAAGGCTTCTTCGTTCTTTTTTATTCTGAAGGCGACTTCTTATCTTTTGACTGCATTATATTACAAACTGAAAACGCCTTATCTTAATCGAATGTCACTATATCTTCATTCCATTTTAAAGGACTGGCCAATGAATAGTGCATTTTGTGAGACCGGCGAGTGTTCAGGTGTTCATGATTTGTAGGAAAGGAAAATGATATTTTTTTTTCAAGATCGGAAGTGAAATCTAGAGAAAAAGAAAAAAGTAATTAGAAACTAGAATTTTACATGTTTTCATGAAAAGGTAATTGGTACAGGGCAAATCAAACGAGGTTGTGATGTCATCGCGACACGACTCTCCTATTGATATATACAATAAAACAGGATGTAAAACATGTTATATTCCATAATTGAGTAACTGCAACCCCTACCCCTTCAACATCAATGTCTCTGAATTATTACCTGTCATTTTTAGTTTGACGCGGAAGTTACGAAATAAAAAGATTGATGTTAGCAAATTCATTGAAGACTTGTAAGGCGATGACATTATCAACTCCATTGATTTGCTCTTTTCACTGTAAAAACATTTGAAACTTTTAAGATCCTTATCATTTCCAACTGGGGTTCAATAATGATGGAACTTGTACCCCTCCATTTGTTTGACTCTACTCTGTAATAACAACTTGAACATTGATCGCCATGTCTCTGTAAAATACTATTTGTGCTCTCCCTCTTTTAAACGCCATTGTATCATTACATGTGTGTGTGTGTGTGTGTGTGTGTGTGTGGGTGTGCGTATATATATATGCATAATTATTATGTGTGTGCTTGCGTGGGTGTGGGTGTGTGTGTGTAGGTGTGGATGTGTGTGTGTAGACGATAAAGTCATCAAGATACCATTTTGACTAAGAATAGATGACGCAGTCCGCATATGAAAGGAGGGCTAATGGCCTGTTGCTTTGCATCGCTCTTATTATATGCTTTTTAAAATGGAAGAATTCTTCCATTCGCTCTGAGGACAATTACTTCTGAAAATGCCTGCTGACAATTTATGTGGTAGAGTTGCCGGCGGTAAATGTCATGTTAAAATATCAATTCTGATAAATCAAGACGATGTTCATGATTCTCGACGAGACACACATGAGAAGGGAACTTCACACCACAGTCTGGTCATTTCTATTCCGAGACCCCCCGCAATGGGTAGATCAATTAGGATGGCTTTTTTTTTTTTTAAAAACGTGTAGACTTTGAATGGCGAGTCTTTGAACGGTAACAAAACATCGAACTCCTGAACTCTAATGCTAATGTGTTTCTTCTTATTTTCGGTCAACAATGAGGGAATTCACAGGATCGAGTTTCTCAGCGGCACCAGCACGGGCAAAGTGGGCCTGCAAGGCAGAATTAGGATGAGCCGGTGGATGCTGTTGGTTGTTATGGTACGAGGGACTGAAAACAGGAGGCCAGTAAGAAGGTTTAACGGTAAAAAGCGAGAGTATAAGACGAGGTACATGGAAGAAAGATATATGGACAGATAGATAGATATACGAGTAGATAGATAGATAGGTAGATATAGATAGATGAATAGATAGATAGATAGATAGATAGATAGATAGATGAATAGATAGATAGATGGAAAGGTAGATAGATAGATAGGTAGGTAGATAGACTGATTAATGAAATACATGAGCGTTGATAGATAACAGAAAAGACGGGTAGATAATCGAAAGTGAATTCAAATGGTAAATACATGTAAAATGTTTGTGAGAGAGGAGCATTGACAAAACTGGTTGACGGAGTGGAAGACAATGGACGCTTTCCGAGTGACTGATTTATAATCTAATGCTCTATTTTTTACATACGTCATTCGGGTAGAACATGACATCTTGGTTACAGTTCGTTATTCCGAAGGTTCTTTGGTCCGAAGGTTCGTTATTCCGAAGGTTCGTTAATCCGAAAATGTGATAAGGTTTGTTATTCCGAAGGTTCATTAATCCGAAAATGAAATAAGGTTCGTTATTTCGAAGGTTCGTTAATCCGAAAATGAAACAAAGCTCGTTACTCCGGAGGTTCGTTACGGACCCTATTTCATTTCGGATCAACGAACCTTCGGAATAGCTAACCCTATTTCATTTTCGGATTAACGAACCTTCGGAATAACGAACCCTATTTCATTTTCGGATAAACGAGCCTTCGGAATAGCGAACCCTATTTCATTTTCGGATTAACGATCCTTCGGAATAACGAACCTTCGGAATAACGCCACAAATGTTCGGATTAACGAATCTTTTTTCATTTTCGGATTACGAACCTCTAGGTATAGGGAATTTGTGTGTTTCGGATTAACGAACCTTCGGGATAACAAACCTTCGGAATAACGAACCTTCGGAATAACAAACAGCACCCGACATCTTACGCTACTGAAAAAAAAGACACAATATCTGAGGCAATCAATGGTAATAATGCCAATATGACTGGCTCATCAATTATTGGTTAATCAATCGTCATTCAGACTTACAGTGTGTGCCCGGTCGAAAGAAATGCCAAAAATTTTAATAGTAAAATATGGTCCAGTTCCAATGCATAACATGATGCATGGCGATAAATATCTCACTTATAAATCATCGGTTAATCAGATCACCGTGTGTTGATGTCACTTATCGGACCACTTAATTCTTGATATCATACCTTCACCGCAATAACCAATATATTCAATCTTCTTCCCAACAAATCCTTCGCTACGTTAAGTGGGTGCCCTTTAACACCGCGAGATGTAAATACGTCAGCTGACGATCGTCTGCATGCGTTCCTCTACAGCAGGGAATGAGCCATGTTCCGGTTCTCTGTTTACCGGAAGATATACGCTTTATGGGTCCCGGATGAGGGACTATACCCACAGTGGTCTCTGGATATCACGGCCCACAGAGATCTATAACAGAGACATGCTTTTTAGGTATGTAGGCCCTATGTAATTCCTTGATCCCTGATAAGGCAGACCACTATGTTATATGGACATTTTGCTCTTATGATTATTCTTTATGCTATCAGACTTAATATAATGCTCGTCTAATTTGTTTAAATTTCAACTCAATTCAGTTCAATTTAATTCAATTCAATATATTATGTACGGACTTACAGAATAACAGCCAATGTCTGAGTAACTTCCTTTTTATCACCGTGTTAAAATGAAATGGAATGAATTTAATTCAGTTCAGTTCATTTTGATTATCAGTTTTATTTTCATCATACAAATTTGTCAATGAAGGCCTGACCTCTTTCTTCATTCAAGAATATCAGAGGTGAAACGATTTTTCTGTCATTATTTTGGGTGAAGCAGTAAGATATTTTGTTTGCCTCCCCCAGCGAAAGCGAGGGGAACTTCGAACGAATGGTGAGAAAACAGATGTGGCTCTGTAAATGACACTGAGATGCAAATTTGTCATCGACAATTCCACTCGTGAATTCTTTTAATGTCTGTGCCCTATGATGTTTTGATACCACTTGAACGGCAAACATCTCGCCATATTTCACCAAGAAACGTGGCAGCTTAAACAACGAACTGTGGCTTGCCTTTACATCCACAGCTGCCTCTATAAAGTCAACTTCACACTTCAACGAAATTTTATTAGTCTTGTCTCCATTCGCCACGGAATTTATACGTCCCTCGCGAATCGATCAGATTTTAATCTGAGTCCAATTTGTGGAGGTATAAATATAACCAGAAAACATCCGACTTGGAGTTGAGAGAGGTCGATGACATTGACCCAGGGTTTGACTTGTCGGGAGCAAAAAGTAGGTAACCTCAGATGCCTTCTGTCCCCGCTTTAAAATGGGCGTTGTTTATTACGGTTGTATGCGGTGGTGGTGGTGTGTTCATTCATTTTCACACAAAGGTTTTGTCGGCCACTTCTGGTTTTCGATTAGACGCCATATTCCATTCCAACGTTCGATGTCTTTTCCAACAGAAAACGGACATCATTCTCTGAGGCTTGAGTGCGCAGCATATATGAATGAAGTGATGTGCGATATGCGTTTGTTAATGTCATTATACTATAGTTCATCCAACGCATTTTGATTCTTACGTGAAGTATGATTACGATATCATCATCCCATTCCATCTGCTAATAATACGATGACCTTCTCCCGCATATCATGATTTTTACCTCTTTTACTTAAAGGAGTGGGACAGTTTCGGTTTAGATTGGGCCTCAGCTTTCCAACTTTGTTTGATGATATTCTTTTTTTTAGATAATGACAAACCTCCTCTTATGCAATAAGGAAGAGCATATAATTCTCAGAGGAATTCAAAGTTTATTTGATGAAAATTGATTTTGAAATGGCTGCGATATCTAAAACAAAGCTACCCTAATAAAAGGTGGGACCCACGTTTTGATAGGATGTTCTATTTTATTTTTTTTAACTCTGTCATTGCAAAACCGATTTCATCAACTAAATTTTGAATTTGGCTTACAATTGCATGTTCTTTAATATTTTATAAAGTGGTTTTTAAGTATTTTGCAAGAAGGTAAAAGGTGAATCCTCACCTCAACTAATGTTGTAGCATCCCCTTAATACAATGGCATTATACAATTTCGCTCCTTTGCTATCATGTCATGATAATACATGTACTCAGGGGCAGCGTTCACCTTAATTGGTTCATGATGTATAACCATTGTTAAAAGATTGGCAATAATTGAATTCCTTCATCGATTAGTATCTTTTTTTAAGAATTCTTCTATAAATATTAACTTATAACCTATGTATTTGTATGTATAGCTGTTATCTTACGTTTAAGTATATTTTTTAGCAAAAATAAAAGAAGAAAAAAAGCATTAAAAAGAAAGGAAAAATAGAAAAAAAAATACATGACTGAATGTTAATACGTTGTACTTTCTTTCAAAGCGTAAGGTCGTTCTGTTTTGACAGTAAGTTTAAGATAACTTTGATATTTGTCTTGATTCCTATTTCTCATCATTGGAATTAACTCTCAAGTATTTCGCATTGTAATATCACATCTGTATGCCAGGCACGAGGCTATGGGTCTTAGCGTGATTATGATATCACATTTTAAATACAGGGTATGGGGCTAGAAGTATTAGCATGATTGATGCTTATCATCATATAAGGACACACAATAATTCCAGTGCGGCTGTAAAAACCATGGAAGCAATAGCCAATGGGAATCAAATGCGTAAGGTCTTAAAACTTATACGTCCTTCTTTGAACTTAAAGTCTTCTATCCAAACTGTTGTTACACGTCCTTCGTTGTTCCTAAACTCTTCCTGAATTGTCAGAAAACATGGAGGGTGGTTTTTGTTTTTGCTCTTTTGATACCGCAGTGGAGTTGTCGCTTATCACGAAGTAAATTCTGCAATCTACACCTCGCCGCTCATCCGATTTCCTTGAAGTTATTCCGAGAGGAATATTATGTAAATCGTCTATATAATCCTCGTGGATATCTATATTGAAGAGATCACCGGAACGATGAATGCCAGTGAGGTAACTAAATCCCCCCAACGGCCTGGGAATATTACACAAAATCAAGCAACTCGCGCCACTTCTTTTATCGATTCAGACGAAGGAGATGAAATGCAGTCGCTGAATCGTTACGGATAGGAGTATAGCCATCATCCTGAGAGCCATTTCCATAAACTCCTCGTTAGGCTGGATCGCGCAGATTTGACGAGATGTCGTTAAGACGCTGAAACACGGTCATTAGTCTTATATAACAGGCAAGAAGAAACAACAACAACAACAATTCAACGTAATGATATAGAAGGAAGAAGGAAGAAAAAGAAGAAATGATAAGAGTACTTGAATATCTAATACACCAACGTCATTAAAGAAAGAGGTTCGTCTCACGGACTTGAAGAATGATCAGAGAAGCTATATAGAGAGTTGGCTTCTCCGAGTCGTCACATCACTACAAGCGTATAGATGATGATGGAGGTCAGAGGTGATTAAAAAAAGAAAGTCTAGCAGGATCAGTTTTGCTCTTCTTTAAAATTCAAAGGCGAATTCATGATATCCAATAAGACGAGAACTTCGAAGGAGTCAAAGGTCACAATAGCGTGTTTTCTTTCTTGCATTTTCTTTAACACAAGAAAAGCTCAATCAGCAATCAGAACTTTGCTGCTATATCGCATGCATGAGGCAAGAAAATTAACGTCTTGACTTGAAGACAGTTGGCCTATCTGACAGCGTCAAAACTAATTTACGAGGGGAAAAAAAGTTAAACATTCAAGCAACGAAAAAAAAAAAAAGAAAAGAAAAAAAAAAGGTCAGATCTGAATCAATCATAATTATAGCTCGTAAGCTGAGTCCGGGGAGAAACATAATATAATAGGCAACACAATGCCAACAAAAAGAAAACTCAATACGAACCCATTCAAGGCGGGCGGTCGTATACACCGCGTTCTGTCTGGCGCCTTCTGCTTATGAAAGAAATGTTTCATTTGGGGGGAAAACTCCGACGAAGGTATTATCATGATCTTAACTGAATCAAGAATCCATCGCAGTGACACCGCCATCCGTCACTCTGAAAGAGCTAATTGTTATTAATCGTTCGGATTCAATTCCAATAACGGGCTTATATTCAGCATGGCTGGCGAAAAATTAGTGCATTGATTCACAAACAATCACGGGAAATACATACTGTTGCCATGATTTTTATAGGGACAACAACTAGTCGTCGAAGAGAGCAATAACAAAGGGAGAAAAAAAAATCTCTAGTTCAGGCTATGCCAGGATTGACAAAAATTAATATCAGCATGAAGGGCCAATTGAGGTCACTGCTAAATCTCAAGGACTCAGGAGCTATATGCATGATAGATTATAGTGCATTCTTGGCCATAAGACCCCGTGACAAACTGTCGAATTCGAACAAAAACATACCAACATAAAAAGACCAACTATCACAATCCATAAGACATTCAAGACAGGATATCGTGCACCATTGTTATTTCTGAAAATAGCACAACGTCGTTGTGAAATGTCTCAATGGTCAGAATCTAAGACTGGATCCATTATGTGAGTTTGATTCATTATTTCCATGCTCTTTAGTACAGTTTTCTTTTTAAATTGCAAATTAATCTTTTTGCGTTTGCCAGTAAAAATTCACATACCATGCAACTCTTCGTTATTCTCACGCAGGGTGGTGCAAGCGTCGTTCATTTCATGACCTGATATGGCTGAAAACGGGTCCCAGTCTGAACACGACCGCTCATAACGTTAACCAGGCTCGACTGCCAGACAAGGGGGTTTACATTTCACCTCTAATCGATGGCGCCCACTCCCATTCTGAACAAAGACTCCAACTTTATTTCGCCCTGAAAGGTGCGAGGACGGTCCCAATGAACCGAGTATTATCTGCAAATTCGTATTCTTTGTGCCACTAAAATTGACGTACATCACCGCAAAATCCAAAAATGATGGGAGTGTGTAGCGGGCACAAGAAAAGGTGAAAGAAAAGCTATCCGCGCCGACCCTGACTTTGTTGATTACGCATTAACCTTGCTATTTAATCATTTCATAAGCTACTTCGAAAATTATGTTATTAGGGCAGGCTGTCGCCGGATTAGCGGCGCCTACCGAACCTGGTTTGGCTTTTGAGTGCCGGGACAGCTTGGGCAGTTCGCTCCTGTGTGGTTTGGCTTGATTTGCAAGGCTGTATGGCTAACAATGCGATAGTATTACCGCCCATACGTTGAACATGAATAGCCACGCTTCCATGATGCTCATTGCTTGACGATTGCCTCATCTGCTCATAGGCCAGGTTGAGTAGCTGCGGCTGACTGCGACCATCCGTAAAGTTTGGCTCTGGAAACAGCTTCATAATAGATCTCTTTCTTCACTGGGATCTTCTCTGAATGTGTTTTATTTTATAATATCGTTGTTTCTTCTTCTTTGTTATTTACTTAGGGTGACTATGTTTGTTTATTGTGGATTTTGTTTGTTTGTTTTTCTTTATTTCTTGCAAGATGGAGGGAAACACATTTCTACCGGCAGTCAAATTTCGTATATGATTGACTGAACTTTTTAAAGCCTGGGTCTAACCAAAATAGAGCCATTGAGAAAATTGCGAGTAATGAAATATCCTATACAAATATATCATTGATGACCTACAGTGACCGATACGACCGTTTTCCAAACTCGTTTCTAACCTTCATTTTTTTAAACTTTCACTGTTTGTTCGACTTCATAATATATATATATATATATATATATATATATATATATATATATATATGAACATGTATATATATATATACATGTTCTTGAACGGTCAACATGATATGTTTATATATGTTTAATCGCCCCGTCACTGTACAGGCATGCTAACTTGGACACATTAAACTGCACATTACTTGAATATGAGACCATTCTGAATCAAATAATTTTCACACCACAATAGATATATAATGTTCTCTTAAATGAATCCCACAAGGATTGAAAAAATCATGCCCCAGCATTCCCACTGATTCCCACTGATCAGTTACTAGCCATCCCTTTTAATAATAAGAATATGGTCTTCTTTACCAATTAGGGTAGCCGCTTCTACCAGAACCATGCAGAAGGCCCCGCCATTGTTATTATCCTGTTGATGGCGTTGCTAGGTATCCATTTATGCACTTCTGTCAATAGGGGCTTTATGGATAAAGACATCTTGTCCAAGGACGAAGGCTTGACGGGATTCGAACTCGGGACCTCCAGTTTAAAGTGAAGAGTCCTATCCACTATAATGGCACAGTGCTCCCAAATAGTAAACACGGCACCCTATTAGGTACGTAATCAGGGTTTGCGCTGTGTGCAGTTATGAAACAATGTAATCTTAATGAAACATTAATTTTCTGTCCCGTTTCAATGCCGCTGTTTACTGAATTTAACTTTAGCAGAAGAAGTGATTAAAAAGAGACCCAAAGCATGCGTCGATGCGCTGAAGTATTTAAACTTTTGAAACTTTGGAAGTGATAGCCTCATTTTGATTGATAACATCCGCACACATCAGTGGTAGGAAGGAGTTTTGATTTCTCTTGTTATTTTATTTTCCTCAACAGAGGATAAATGGAATAGACTGGAGATTTATTGGCAAATATAATGCTTGAAGATTATCAGGCGTGCTTTGCAATGCCATTAACTAGCTGAGTACACACGCCAAGCGCTGATCATCGCCCCAAGAGCTGCTCATTACACAGCTTTCTTCGAGGCCAGGTTAGAGAGAAATTGCAGCAGCCGCGCGAGAGGAGGGAGAGAAGGAGAGAAAGGAGTGATAGAATGAAAGACAAAAAAAAGAAAGAAAGAAAGAAAGAAGGACTGAAGGACATAAAGAAAAGGAGAAAGAATGAGAAGGACCGAAAGACAGAAAGAAGGGAAGAAAAGGCAGACCATCATTACGCACACACAACCTCATTACCACAAACCGAACCGCGAGCGGCGCCTTGGCGATGGAGAAATAAAACCCCCAGGTCTATAGCAGCACATAACAGGTATAAGTGAAAAAAAGGCTGATAAACACAATCGAATTAGTAAGTGATTGATTAGTCGTGAGAATGAAAGAGAGAGAGGGGGGAGGAGGGGGATGTAGGGGGAGATGGAAAGGGTGTGGGGGAAGGGTGCTTATTTTATGGTGCGATGAAGAGTTCTTTGGAGCCTCCATGAAGACGGGTTGGAATCACGCCCTTTTCACACAGCCCACGATTTAACCATGGAGCTAATAGCTCCGTGGTTTAACGGGATAGCAGAGTTTCGGTTGAGATGGGGCTTCAGGTCTCCACCATTTTTTTTTTTTTTTTTTTTTTTGGTGAGATAATGAGAGACCTCTTTTGAAATATGAAATATAATACAATTCTAAGAGGAATACAAAGTTTATTTGACGGAAATCGGCTTTGAAATGACTGCGATATCCAAAAACAAAGAGGTCCTAATAAAAGGTGGGACCCACCTTTTATGGGGAGCACTTTGTTTTACTTTTTTTTGTTATCTAAGCCATTTCAAAACCAATTTTCATCAAATAAACTTTGATATTTCATTTTCATCACTTCGGTTTTTATGACAATTATTACTACAAGGTTTCACAATATCATTATATTATACTCTTCTCAGTTTACTTTGTTTTGCTTATGAAACCTTATTCTCTGTTACCAAAAAAAAGTGACATGTCTATGCTCTTTTCAAAAAATGAAATAAAATTTGAATTCAATTCAATTCCTCTTAGAATTGTATGTTCTTTAGTATTTCATAAGTGGTTTCTTACTATCACGCAAAAAAAAGTTAAAATCTTAATCCCCCATCTCAACCAAAACTATACTATCCCTTTAACTTTGGAGCTCCTTTTAACTTCTCTTGCGTAGGGAGACCCTCCTAAAAAGCCGATCTCATGAAGCACAATTCACCATGACGATAATAACGATAGTGCTATGTGTTGTTATTAGCAACAGAAGTGGTAGTGTATATACGTTCTCCAAGTCAAAACTATAAAGACCACTTCTTTTATCATATCTACCACCATTGTCCCATCATGATTTGGAAGACGTCATTGATGAATGATTACTATCAACACTGTAATTATGCCATAGATAATACCACCTCCTTTGCTTTTCAAGTTCTGCACATAGTATCTTACATTTTCTTACTCATAATATATGGCTATTCCGAGAATTTGCCACTATCGCTTTTGAATAATACGAACGAAATCTCACATCTATGGTTAGTCATTGCAGAGTCAAGCATTAAAATGATAGGACAAGAACAAAATAATGTGGTGAGAAGACAAACTTCACAAAATTTGCAACCACACGTGTGTGTGTGTGTGTTTTGCATAATGATGCGAGCGGGCATCGCTTCCACCGATTTATACTGATCACTAGCGTATAAAGCCCACGGATGTCTTCTTTTTTCATCATCATCCCCACGTTTAATACCGGAAGTGGACCTCCTTATCTCCCACTCGATGAAAATATTCAGATATCATACCTGAAACAAGTGTGGATCGTAGATGGCGACGGATTAAGTTAAAGGCTAGAGTGGTTTCGGAGCCCAAACGCCCTCCGAGCACCGACCGGCCTTGCCTATCTTGGTCGATAAGACATCAAGAGGCGAGAAGTACCTCTCCGCCGATAATTGCCGGAGAGAGAAGCCATTAATCAAGAGCTGGATCAAAATCCGCCACGGAGTTTCAAAAGCGACAATTTCGAGCACTCGCCGGAGCATTATGGAGTGATCACATGGCCATTATTCGCTAACGATAATTGAACCAGTTCTATCTGCCAGCTCTACCTCCGCTTCGTGCAACGGGAGAATGTGGGGATGGGGCGTTTTGTCCGGTTAATAGCTTTGCTTTGATGAGAGGCATTTACAATGAAGTGACTGAACTTGCGCTTCCTAAATGAGCTCTCTGAAGGCGAACAGATAAGGAAAATTGATAACCTGCAGCTACTCTTTTTCGTGAATGGTTGGTTTTCCACTGCCACAGCTGTTGTTTGCTTTGGCTGAAAAGCGGCAAGACATCGCCTCAATTATTTAAACGAAAATAATCAGATTGACTCTGAAAAGGAAAGTTAATCTAATTGAATTAGCCTCAAACGGTTCGATTTTCCGGATTGATTTGATAATTTATATCTATGTAACCTTGGAGCCATCTTCTTTTGAGGGGTTAATTAAATTGTCAGGAGTAAAATGCGGGGTAGGAGGGGGTCAAGGCGAGGGAATTACCGCGCCCCATTTGCCCACCAAATTGAATGCTATCCGCCTTTCATTCAGACTCTTAAGGGGTAATTTGTAAAAGTGGGGACCAATCGACGTTTCCTCCCGATACGAAAAGGATTTTGCCCGCATCATTAAAGCTCTCTTGGAAGAAAACTTAAGTTCCTGCTCTTCAAAGAGAGGGAGAGAGGAAAAAAAAAGTTTGTAGTTTTCACATAAAGTCATAACCAATCTAAACTGATGTTGACATATTACTCCCCAAAGGGATGTCATTCTCTATGTGACACTACAATGGCTCATCTAGATTGTGTTTAAAGAAAAGATTAAGTCTATTATTGAAATATGTCATTCCATTAGCTAGTGGTGATTGGAAAGAACTAGTCCTTATTTCATTACTGTGTGATGTTAAAATTCTTCACTCCGAACCAAATATGTTGCTATAGCATTTAGGCCTCTTTGAAATTGTAAAGAACACCTCTGTAAGAGCAGCTATAACCTAAAGGTTGACTGGATAAAGTAAAGTCTATAATACCCAGCTAAAGATTCATCAGCATTTGTTTCTTATCCTACTGCTACTCTTCCACCTACATTTACTTCAAGCCTTATGCACTACTACTACTACTACTACTACTACTACTACTACTACTACTACTACTACTACTACTACTACTACTACTACTACTACTACTACTACTACTATACTACTACTACTACTACTACCACTACTACTACTACTACTACTACTACTACTAGATCTAGTAGTAGTAGTACTACTACTACTACTACCACTATTACTACTATACTATATACTTGTACTACTACTACTACTACTTCTTTTTCCTTCCTTCTCTTCTTCTCCCTTCTCGTTTTCTCCTCTTTCCTTCTCCTCCTCTTCCTTCTCACTCTTCATGTTTTTCTCCTTCCCCTCATTCTTTTTGTTCTTTTTGTAATTTCACTTGCATATCACTCATTCCAGTGGAGACAATAATTACAACTTGAGTATACACTGCTCCTAAACAGACAAAAACACACAAATCGGTATACGCATATTGCTATTAGACAGTTTGAATAGGATTTGCCCCCCCCCCCCCCCCCAGTCAAAGTCCTTTCACAGATTATTCATGGCAGGGATAAATACCCTATCCTCACAGAAACGTTCATATACACACAAATGTGAGTCATCAAAATGGGTACACTGCAACAATGCATGACAACAACTTTTGGTTTTACGAACGGATATTTTAATCTGTACAAAACAAATTGAATACATGCATATCCCGTATGTTTTTATATAATTGATGAAAAATGTACTAAAAATTATCTAAACGTGTCATTCCGTTGCTTTCGTTTTGCACATGATCTTAGATTTTATTCAAAACATCGTCTGTTTGATGCTAGTTTCCTTTAAGCTGCAGGAGATTCAGATCCTACATAAAACAGTGAAACAAAGAACGAAAGATGTCCCTTTTAACGAAGGCACCAGGGCAGGAGTGGCATGCTAAAAGTTTCAAAAACATAGAACGAACCCGTTGAAGTCGAAAAAAACCTTGTTGGAGCTGCATAATGACAGAGCCGTGTGTTGTGAGAACTCACGCGGGTCTGGCCCCCTCCTCTTTAACTCATCGTCCGTATAATGACAGAGCTAAAGTGGACATGAATTAGGCGATGTTTATTTCATACTTTGAAATGGGCAGACCACCGTGTCGTCGAAGCGCATGGCTCGTGCTATCGGGGTTAAGGATCGTTTACATCCATTCTAAACAGTCTGCCTAAACCGAAATCACTCAATATTGGTCGGTCCAGGGAAGATCTGAAGAGATTCCTATGCAGACCGCCTTTGAGTGGTAAATCCCCGCCTTGTCAATAGTGATACATGGCAGTGTGTACAACTACAAGCATTAAAAAAAAAAAAAAAAAAAAAACAGAAAGGAAGATGGGTTGCTTCAAGACCGATTGGGGCGTGGCTGGGTGAGTGGATTGATGAGAATAAGAGGGCGGAGTCTTGCCTGCGCATGATTATGAGGTAACGAACTATAACTTCATCAGCGTTGTTCATTAAGGCGATGCACCTCCTAATATGGGCAAACCCAAAACCAAAGAGCAATGTGGATCGAGTGAAAACAGCAACATTAGTAGAACACATCAGTGAAAGTTTGAGGAAAATCGGACAATCGATGCAAATGGTATATTTTAGAGTTTTGGTGTTGGAACCGCTGGATGAGGAGACTACTAGGGGTTATGACGTATGTGTGGAAACAATATAAAGAAAATATAAAGAAAATTCCACAAAAATTCACAAAATTCACAAAAATTCTAGCATAATGAAAGAGCACTTGACTAATCGCTTTCAGAATGCAGGAGGATTGTTACCCGTAATATATGTCAGTATAAAGTTGATGGAATGTGTAATTTTCATGAAAAATGAATTTTGTGGAATTCCCTTTATATTTTCTTTATATTGTTGTCCACACATGTGTCATAACCTCTAGTAGTCTCCTAATCCAGTGGTTCCAACACCAACAGTTAAAAAATTCATAACTTTTGCATCAATTGTCCGATTTTCCTCAGACTTTGTGTTCTACTAAAGTTGCTGCTTTCACTCAATTCACAATTCACATTTCTCGTTGGGTTTGGGTTTCCTTTTAGTGCCGATACTTTGATCATTGATTCAGTCATGGTCATTAATATCAGCGTATCAGCAGCTTTATGACATGCTCTCAAAACTGTTTGATTTTTTTTTTCTTGGCTAAACATACTACAATGAAAAAGCCACGCATCATACATAAGTCATGTGATATAAAACAAAAAGGTAGGGGACTGAAAATAACGTGTTTGTGACGTAGCTAGTATGTGGACTAAATAAAGATACGAAATTACACTTCAGCTGGCATTCTACGTTTTCATTCTCATGCATGCATATGTATATATAAAGAGAGCTATTTTCTGTACTTTGACGAAATTGGAAAGATTGCTTTGTTTGTTTGTTTGTTTTTTGTTTTTGCTTAAACTTTAAGATTTCCTTTTGCAAACATGTAGCTAAGATCCTTGCGTAAATTCAACAATTCTGTCACCACTATACATTTATGTTGGGTGGCAATATCCCTTCTCTTTAACAACAACAGCAACAAAAATCAATGATAGATCCATTCGCCCATACCAACCTTCACATATTGAGAGGAATCTTATCTTGTTACTTTTCACTCAATCATGATATAGGCCTACGCTAAAAGTCGGAAAAACTGGGAAAACTACCAGTATCATTAGCAGTATCAGTCTAACTGTAAAGAAAATTATGTTTAGTTACGCTGTAATACATTACAGCTACGAATCAAAAAGGTGCGAATCAAAATTTGGAAAGTCATAGCTTATGATCCAGAGTAGACTGAAACGTGGAATATGAAGGAATGTCGACAAAACTTTACAAGGTCTACGAAAAAGGGATCAACAAGAAATGACATAGACACTTTTGTAGACTCAGCATCACTCTTCCAGAAAGGTCGATTTGCTAATGAGGTACAGATCTCCCAGGTCTGGATTGTAAAAAAAAAAAAAACAGTCTTCTTTTGCAATGTTCGAATGAGAGAAGAAGCAGTACATGTATCGTCATTCGCCAGACGATAAGTTAAATCATGTCCGCGCTCCTACGTCTGTTGGAATCACAAAGACAAAGCTAAAGCTGGCAAAGATTTTTCTAGAGGAGATTTTATCTTGTTTGCCTGCATGCAGAAGTTATTCAAACAGCTATGCCTAAAGCATTTTTTTTTTATTGGAAGGAAAGTTGGCACCCGTTACGGTTTATCCAACTCACTGCTATTTCATTTTCTTCCCATAATCTTGTGGCTCAGAAGAGCAGAAAATTGGCAGACTAATTTGACGTCGTAATTTGCAGGGGCGAAGTGCATGGACCTTCGGGGTCAACAAACCGAAGGCTGATGGCCGGAGGTGAACGACCAATGACAAACATCAGAGGGGGTAAAATAGACTTACATTGTCGGCAGAAGTTTTAGGGAAACAAAACGAACAGATTTTCTCTTTTTTCCTCGAGGTTACGGTGGACCCGGCCTCAAAGATGATTATTTCTAAACCAGTGAAATCCTGCGGTTAAGTCTGAAATGTTTGGGAAATATTGAGATTGCTATTTACTTTATTTGTTGACAATTTGCCAGTTAGAATCTATTGAGGTAACTTGCTCTATATGTCTATTTTGCTATGTGATTTAGTTTCTTAGAAAGCGATAAGAAAATAGTAACATTTCAATATTTGCTAGCAATGGAACATCTTATGAAAGGCATCCACGTAATATCGAACAGATAGCTATACAAAGATGACAAGTATGATTATGTCTGATGAAATAATGAAGAAAAGCAGGTTATAATGTAACAAATCAGCTCAGCTTTTTTTTCTTTTTCTTTTCTTTTTTTTTTCTTTTTTTTTATAGAATTGAGGCGGTACTGAGCTTTGCAAGGCCGAATATTCGACGGACATTTCAGAGTTAGAAGCCCTAATGCTAATAATCGCTACAATAGACGTTTTCATAGTGTTAGCATTGTTATGCTTAAAGGTAAAGCATGTAAAACACCAGCATATAAGCCCTACATAACAGTGTAAACATTATACAATAAACCATATTGATCACTACTGAAATAGTTTTGGAAAATTATTACCAATCGCTAAGATCTTTTAACAAAATTAATCGAATGAAAGAATAGCTAATTATACTCTTTGAAGTAAGAAAGAAAGAAAGAAAGAAAGAAAGAAAGAAAGAAAGAAAGAGATGCACGCATTTATATTATGATCGCAATGAGGGTTATTTACGTCATGCAGCTGGGGCATTTAATGAACCACGCCAAGATGTACTAGTATTTGATATAATACCCGAGAAGAAAGCGCATATACTGCGTCAGCTGACCGGGCTAAGTGCAAACATAAAATGGCCAGTCATAATATACGATTTTAAATCCTTATCTGTTATAATATCAACGTTACATTTTAGTTGATGTCGTAATGGGTTTACTGGCATACTACCGCCACTCAGTCGGGACCACTGATATCTTTTACGTGTAGAAATCAGTGGGTGGGGCCAGGAAGATGACAACTGAGGGCGCCATTTATCATCCACCTGCGGTGGTGCCCACCGAAATTTAGTACGAGTCGCGGTTTTGCACACGATCTTGATGAATAGTCATTGTAGCTTATTTCCAGATGAAAGGAAGGGGTTAATGATACGGAAGCTTTAAAGGGATGTACCGTATTGGTGGAGATGAGAATTGGGCTTTTAACTTTTTGCAAGATACCAAGAAAACACTATAGTATAGAGCATACCATTTTAAGAGGAATTCAAAGTTTATTTGATGAAAATCAGGTTTAGAATGACTGAAACATCCAAAAACAAAGTAGAACAAAGCGATCGTAATAAAGTGTGGGTCCAACATTTTATTAGAATCGCTCTTTTTGGATATATCAGCCAATTCAAAACCAATGTTCATCAAATAAGATTTAATTCCTCATAGAATGACATGTTCTTTCATATTTCATAAGAGGTTTCTCATTATCTCACCAAAAAAATGTTAGAAATCTGAAATTAGGTCTCAACTAAAACTATACGATCCCTTTGAAGGGGGTATCTCACTGAGCGGCGAACGTTTGCGAACGTAGCGAATTTGGGATTTCGCCAGGGTTCGTAAAGGGTTGCAAAAGGTTCGTTAACAGTTGCAAGAAAGTTCGCAAACGGTTTTTTATTGTCGCTAGCAGTTTTTCTTGTCGCAAAGCGAATTTCTATTTTCGCTAACAGTTGCAAACATTCGCAAAACACTCGTAAGAATTCGCAAACGGTCGTAATACGGTGTCGCTAACATTTCTACTTGATTCGCCACTGCTAGCGAACAAGTTACCATATGGTTCCTATATAAAAGCTACTGAAACAAGTAAGGTTCCACTCCAAGAAAGTTCTTGAAGCTCTTGACATCTCCATCATGTAATTGCTGCAAAAGCTTTCATATTGACCAGTCTGTCCTCTGCAACAACCACTATTTGACCCAAACAGTCTTTTTCTTTTCTTCTTCCTTTCTTGTTTTTCTTCATCTTCTTTAGCTGTAGCAGCAGCCAGGCAAAGCAGCTTTTTAAGGCTAGCAGCACGTTGAGCCTCTTTTTGGCAGAAATTCGTTTCCATATTCTAGGAATCCATGTTAAACTTTGGTCACAAGAGATCTGAATGCAGTGGAAGGTTGTACGTTCGTTTAGTGGGTCTGACTATATACGTAATCGCCTGGTACTTTTCCTTGTCTCAAAACATTCGCAAATTGTCGCAAGGGATTTGCAAACAGTTGCTAATATTTGCAAAACTGTCGCTAACGTTATTTGCAAAACTGTTGCTAACATTTGCTAACAGTCGCTAATAGTCGCCATCTGTGTTTCGCAAACACTTTCGCAAACATTCGCTCAAGTGTTGCTAATTGTCGCTAAACATCGCTAAAAGTTGCTAACTGTCGCTAATGGCAGAAGCGAACCTTGATTTTTCGCAAACATTCGTCAGAAAAGTTGGCGAATCTCAAATTCGCTACGTTCGCAAACGTTCGCCGCTCAGTGAGATACCTACTTTAAGTGCCATGGAAGAGACAATTGACAATTCCTCGGCTTTTCGGGTCCGAGAAGACAAAAGGCGAGTTGTGAGATCTCGTCTTCTCGACTGCTCGGGTCCGACTCCAAGAAAACGAGAAAAGGCGAGATTTTGCTTTCTCGCCTATTAGGCGAAAAGGCGAGTTTCGAGATCTCATCTTCGAGACTTCTCGGTTCCGAGAAGGCAAAAAGGCGACATGTGAGATCTCGTCTTTTCGAGCTCTAAGCTGGTCTGTAAATGGAGGGTTGCCCCATCACACGTCAAGCTGTAATGAGCCCCAGTTTGACGCACTATTGTGTGGGCGCCCTTCA
Organism: Diadema setosum; assembly: GCF_964275005.1. Taxonomy (NCBI): domain Eukaryota; kingdom Metazoa; phylum Echinodermata; class Echinoidea; order Diadematoida; family Diadematidae; genus Diadema; species Diadema setosum. The sequence goes on from NC_092702.1 coordinate 19,189,592, forward strand.
CGCTATGGTATCCGTTACAGATTAGTCGGCGGTGGCCAGTCGTTGTAATAAACCCTCTTTCTTCTTATTCTTCTTCTTTATACCTCCCTCCTTGCGTTTCAATAGAAAGCTACGATGTTTGCCCTTCACATGCTTCCACTATGAAGCTCCTATCTTCTATCTCTAGTAGTCTATGAGTACAGTATTTTCCCTCCAATCACCATCAGCCCCCCCCCCCCAAAAAAATAAAGTCTCCTTTTGAGGAAGTTGCGACGTCTCATTTAGAAGCGGCATCGCCTCTTGTGTATACAAGGCACGCAAAAAGAGGAAAAAATGGAAATACATGATGTGATAATGTAGATGAAGCAATGTGTACAACACGTGTGTGTGTGTGTGTGTGCGTGCACGTAAAGCAAAGAAGATGAATGTCTGTTTTAAAATTGGTGATGACTGTACGTGTTCTTGAATTTTCATTTGCCCGTTTCATGCACATTTCAAGTGAAAGATTGTGATTTATGCATGTCTTTATTGAATGAAATCAAATAAAGATTACTTGGGGGGGGGGGGGGGAGTCATGTGCAGTTTACAAAAGCTTGAAATTGATTGCCATGGGTCATCTCTGGTGTTAACGCCTCTTGAGAGACACACAAGTCCTCCCCCACCCCCCCCCCCCCACACACACATCTCAACATGATCAACTGCATCGCAAATTAATTTTAAAACTAGAAATGTCGCTACGGCGACTGATGCCTCCGCCATAATGCATGATTATCCCAATAGGCGTATAGTACAATGTCTTCACAATGTGTGATCCATGACAGTTTCACATAACTGGTAAAATATTGATATGACAGGTTTGTCAGAAATGATTTGAATGTTCACTTTCCTTGAACTGGGTTTGCTATAATTGTCGAAGAGTGCAGGTACACATATTGGGGGAATTGAGAATTTTTACTTGAATTCTGACGGACCATTCTATAAGTTTATGCACTGAGTAATTTCCAAGGTATGAAGAAAGAGTGTAATTACAGTACAAAATAGATTTTTTTTTTTTTTTTTTTGGGGGGGGGAGGGCATTGAAACCTGGCCTTTGACCCTTAACCTTTGACCTTTGACATTCTTGCTGGAAATTTCCTGGAGAATCTCCATTAGGTAATGCATGTATCAATACGTATATTAAGTTTGAAAACTAATAATGCAAGCATTTCATGTACTAACATATGAGGGAAATAGTAAAATATTGAGGAGTTGACCTTGACCTTTGACTATTGACCTTTGACCCCTAAATTCCCTAGATAATCTCTGCCAGTCAGTACATGCATATGTACCACGTTTCATGAAGATACATCGAATTGAACCATTTGTGAGAAAAGTGATATTACATTTTCACCAAACCTTTGACCTTTTGACCTTTGACCATATGACATGAAACTCTCTCTGGAGAATCTTTATGCAGTAGTACATGTCTACACCAAGTTTCAAGAAAATACCTTAGGGCATTGCATAGATATTGGGGGAAATAGCAGCATTTTTAGCATTTGACCTTGACCTTTTGACCTTTGACCTCTTGTCAATGTCACTAAAATCTACACAACTAATTGTCCCATCATACATCATCCTTGGACCAAATTTGGTGAAAGCTGCTTCATCCCGTTTTGAGTTATCACGTAAACAGATAAATTTCAGGATTTGACCTTGATCTCTGACCTTTGACCTCAGTCCGATTTCGCTAAAAAACTAATCAAGTAATTGTCCCATCATACATCATCCTCCAACAAAGTTTGGTGAAATTTGCTCGATCCAGTCTTGAGTTATCACGTAAACAGATACAATTTCATGATTTGACCTTGACCTTTGACCTTTGGTGGATTTCACCCAAAATCTAATCAACTAATTGCCCCATCATACTTTATACTTGGACCAAGTTTGGTAGAATTCAAGTTAATATTACTCAAGTTATCGCGTAAACGAAAGCGGACGGACGTACGGACGTACGGACGGACGGACAACCCGAAAACATAATGCCTCCGGCACCACTTCGTGGTAGAGGCATAAAAATGAGTCACTCTCGTTTTCTTTAATAAAATGCACGCTATAGCAGAAGACAATATGAGAACCCCTTCTCATTTCTTTGTAATACAATCTAGAGAATTAGTAACAACATGTCTTCACACAAAGGAGTTTTTTAAAAAAACGTTTTTTATCAATTTTATTCTCTTCATTTTCATTAAAAAGCATGTGTATAAAGTGTCTCCATCACAGCCAATAATCCATATAATGATTCATCTGATAGCAAAGAAACACTTTCATAATAATTGTGATTGCAAACAATCGTTTGTGAAACTGGAAACAAGTTACACACTACAGACCACTTTCCCCGCTATAAAATTAACTCTTCTATTGACAGATATTCATATATCCCTACTGAGGGGAAAGATGACAATTACAAGTCTAAATCACAGAGGAATTCGAGGAATTTGCTGAAAGAACAGGTCTTTGGTTATGGTGCTCCAAGCGCTAAAGTCGTCCCTTTGAATCACCGACGGTATTAGAGACCAACGGAACACAAGTATGTTTCCGCATTGAGGGAATTTCCCATGATTTCAAAGGCTTGAACTTGGGTTGCTAGTGTCTAGGTGAGCAATGAAGAGATGAGGGGATATCAAACATTCTGTATTATTTCAAATGCTACCAATGGACGAAGCTACAGCCAAACAATTCTCCTGCCATATGCCTGCGTACGATAACAACTGGCAGAAAGAAGTGAAATGGGTCGTTTTCAGAGAATAATGAACACCACCAATGTGGAACAGAATAAAGTTATTGCAGAGAAAATCCCTACGCCGAGAACTAAATTTCATCAATAAACACAAGTATAATAGAAATCATATTTATGAGAGGGTATGATTCTTTTTTTTTTTTTCCTGCAAACCATAAGAAACCTTGAGGAAAAAATCATATACATCGTCCTGCGATCATCTTTGACCCAGGATAACACACATTCATGATATACTTGAACTAAGCAATTCTTTTGTATTATGAGAGGATTAAACAGCATGGTTACATTTTTCTTCTAAAATTGAAATCATTATCTTCAGAATCCCTTGACCAAAGTACTATGATACTGGGGTGCTCTTTTGAGGCACAGATGAACGAACATTGAACTGATCTTTTTGTCCAATATTTCATGATACAGCATATCGACAACAGAACAAAAATGAATATATGAATAGAAACTTAAATATTGCAAATCTAACATAACACACTTGCAAAATAAAAAGATCATATTATGCTGAGTGAAATTAGAAGCGAACATACTGTATTAAATGCATATATACAGAGCTGCTTGTCGAGCAAGTTGAGCTTCTCTAAAACTAAGATTGTTAAATGCTATATGAATCTATATATCAAACTGGAATACTGTAATATAATGGTACTTGGTATAGAGATGTGCATTTTGATCTTTTTTTTTCTTCTTTTTTTCTGTTGTTTTTAGAACCAGCACTTAAAATAAGGTATTTTGGGGCAACTTCGATGTTTGGTGAATGCCAAGCATTCAGTTTACAGAATGAGTACCATATCTTGAGAGAGACAAGCAAGTGTCTTATACTCTGACTAAACAGTTTTCTGTTCAATAATTTGATTTCTGACATGTTTTAGTTGCAAGTACGGGGTATATGATGGATGATGTTTAAGTTATTCACGCTTGTATTGCATCAAAATGACACATTCACAATATCCATGAATGACAAAACTTTAAACAAAATGGCTTGGCAGAGAAATACTGTGTCTGCAAAATCCATCTCCAGTGACTATTTTGTATAAAAATATTTGCATTTGACCATAAAATTTTACAACTCTTTCATGCTTCATTCCCCTCTACAACTACACATTCATTAAATCATCTTGCATATGACAGACAAAGATGAAAAAAAGAAACAAAAGTACATATGTAATCAGATAATCAGATGCTAAATGAACTCCTATTCTCAAGCAGTTTGGCTGCTACATCTCAAGGCTATTCTTATCACAAGCTCTGAACAAGACAGCTATCATCAAGGTTTGAATTAGACACATGGACAGCGCCCTCTGTGCACAGAACTGAGCCAGGCAGCACCCAAGATGGGTGCCTCCTTTCACACAGTTTGTCATTACTCTGTGAATATGTGCTTGTCTGCGCGCGTATGTGTGTATGTGTGTGTCTCATGTGTGTATGTATGTTTGTCAGTGGATGCCACTCACTACATGCATCATCATATCTGCCAACAAAACAGCAAACCAAAGGTGTGAATTCAATCCATTTACGCAAATTGAAGATTGCACACACCAGATTACAAAGTGTGAACCTACACGAAACAAGAAAGGAAAAATTCTGCATATCAGAGTTTCAGAGAACCCCAAAGCTATCCTGAATTTTCCACCCACTCTTGTCTACACTGCACGACAGGAAGAGAGACCAAATATTGAGTCACACCTTCCACATCCCAGAGCAAAGTAATGCTGTTGAGAGCACCACACAAGTCGCTTCAGGGCCCGTTGCATAAATGGTAACTTTGCCATCCAATGGTAACTACCATGGCAACAATACTCAACAGCCAATCAAAATCAAGAATTCCATGGAAGTTACCACTGGATGGCAAAGTTACCATAATACATTGTAGTAACTTTTATGCAACGGGCGCCTGATGTAAAGAATGTGTTTTTTTTAATCTTATGTACAGGTCACATACTGTAAAACCAGAAATATTTGCGCCATGAAATTTTCTCGGATCAGAGCCAACTGCCTTTTTCGCAGAATGAAATATTCGTCAATTGCCACTGGCATTCAATGCATATAGTGCGGACAAGAACTTTAGTGTACATATTAACTTTGCGAATCGTAAGCTCTTGCTAAATATTCTCAACATCAATATGCACACAAAAATGTCAGGTTTTCCAGTATGCACATGCAACAAAGTCATCCCTACATAAGCCAAGCCTAGGTTCGTAACTTTGAATGTTGGCTCACAAGTGTGAGCAGTAGCAAAAATAATGTACATTCACTATTAGGATAAAAGAGGATTCGTAATTTTTGACCTGTTTGTTTGTTTGTTTTATGGCGTGGGGTGGGGAATGAGGATAGTGGGCTGAATATTAAGTGAGAGGCAGTCCCAAATCTTAGGTCAAGGTAGAACTATATGATACACTCTTTTAACTCCCGAATCACAGCAAAATGTATTCATGCATCCAAACCTGATATTTTGCAGAATTCTTCACCATGACACTTCTGGTCAATTATCTTATGATGGCAATTCGAAGGACAACAATACATGTCATCTAATTGGAAAGCAAATATCATTTGCATGGAGTTGCAGTCGACAGAGGCGCTGAAAAGGGAGTAAAGACAGAGAGAGAGAGAGAGAGAGAGAAGTATAGTGTCATTTTTCAATCACTACAATCACTGTGTTGATTGTCAGGTGACAAGTACAAGGCTATCATAATTGGGAAGGTATATTACTGGAGTACTGGATAGGATAACATATTTGGGGACATTACACAGATGTCTCACTGTGGGAACATTCACAAATAATATTATATTATTATGTTGTTCGCTAGCCTGTCCCCCTCAAACCGCGAGCAGATGACTTTGACGATAATTTACATCACACTCCAGACTAAAACAAACGTGGCAACCTATTGCAACTTTCGGAAAATGTGGCTCTCCTTTCCGCACCTTTCCCCCGATGCGAAGCTCCTCCTAAATTCTAAGCCTAGTTTTCTCAGTTGCATCCTTTCACATGCCTATGGAGCTATGCAAGTAACACTCTGTTAGGTCGGTATTATTTCCTGAAATTCCCTGGTAGTCAGCACACATAGTTAGACATGATCTTAAAAGATAAAATGCACTTTATCCCTTTGCTCTACCCATCTTCTACACAAAATTTGTATTTACAAATTGGATCCTCAATCCACAGTGCAGGATGTGTGATTTAGCGCAGTACAACACACGTTTCCTCTATGGCAGTCTATCATTACAATCAGAATCAAAGTTAGACCTCCTTTTTTTTTTTTTCTAGAATGCAAATCTGCCGGAAACTAATATAATATACTTCTACGACAGACAAAATCGTTAGCAGAGAACAGAGCACGCTCGATTGATTCACAATCACATTTCTACCTCTGATAAGAATGCAGTAAAAAGTAAATAAAATCAATTCTTGCCATTGCTCGACAAGTTTATACCACCGCAACTACAAACCAATGTTTTGTCTCTGCCGACGAACTGCTATTGCCACGAAGGAAAGAGGAATGTCAGAAATTCTCTTGGGCAACACACCGATATAGTACAGTACTGAATGAGGGTTTGGTTTTTTTCCGATTTCTCCTTTTTCCCCTAGTCTCCATTGTAGAGTACAAACATTTCATAAATTCTTTCAAAATATGAGGGAGAGATTCCTGAAATGACAGAGGCCTTCCATGATTCCCCATACTGGACACAAGCTGGAGTGCTTGACCAATACTTGTGACACATGGCCATACTCCATGACCAGTGCAAGTTGAGTTTTACTTCAGTGACTTAGGAGTGGACACACACTGGGAGATATAGCTTGACATGGTGACATAACACAGCGGTGATAAAAATGAACCAGAACGTATCTGCTTCAAAACAATAAAGTTTGACATTTTCTCTTTCTCCACCTAAATACAGTCATGGCCCTGTTAGACCAGGAAACTACTTCAAATGCAACAAAACAAACAAACATACAAAACAAAAAAACAAACACAAACACAACATAATATCTACCTATACAGCACTAGAAAAAAAAAAAAAGAATGCATGAAGAATTAAATTCACTGAGATCAAAACAAGAGCAGATTTCATTGACACCTCAGAAAATACGAGACATAAATGAATTAACATGAATTAGCACTTAGCTGATGCTCAGACAATGACACAATTTGCATGATCTGTCTTGATGGCTTCACAACCCCCGACAGTCTCGAGGTCATCGGCTGTTGTCAAAATTAATGCTTTTTATCAGGATGCCAGCAGTTTCAGCGACACACTGTCAGAATTGCAAAGAATTTTGTCATAGGCAGGTACAATACTTGCATGAAAAAGAAAAAAAATTCAAAAATCATCCCTTAAAAATTTATCGGCATAACTTATGCGCCTTGGTAGCAGCACTGGGTGTGAATGAATACAGAATACACATTGTAAAAGCAGAATGGAAGGAGTTCATTTAGGGGTGCCTATTCATAAAGCTCTATTAATCATTTCACATGGTCAAATACTGATTCATAGCAACATGTTTTTCATCAAATTTTTTGTTTTGTTTCGTTTTTAGTCTCTGCAAATTGGCTGACTGTATTTCAGCCTAAAGCTATTAATCTCTTGTTATAATATATTCTGTCTATGCACATATATTAACAGTCCTGTACACTAGTCACACGAATGGAATGGTGACATAATCTAAATTTTTTTTCATATATCACTAGTACAGATCACATAAATTGACTGTACAAGATCTCAAGGTTCACAATTACAAAATTCAAAATCCAGCAGACTCAGAGGTGTGTGTGCCCCATAACTGTAAAATCATTTGAGTGCCAGCTTTAATAGAAACACGACTCACGACATCTACACTGTCCACAGAGTGCTCCTTTACAGGGATGGTACAGTATTGGTGGAGGCGAGGATTAGGCTCCTAACTTTTTGTGAGATTCAAAGAAACCACTCATGAAATAGTACAGAGCAGATCATTCTAAAACAAATTCAAAGTTTATTTGATGAAAATCGGTTTTGGAATGGCCGAGACATCCAAAATCAAAGTAAAATAAAGCGATCATAATAAAAGGTGGGTCCCACCTTTTATCAGGATTGCTCTATTTTGCGTATCTCGGCCATTTCAATACCAGTTTTCATCAAATAAATGTTGAATTCCTCTCGGAATTACTTGCTCTTTCATATTTCATAGGGGGTTTCTCATTATCTCACAAAAAATGTTAGAAACATGAAGTTAGGTCTCAACCAAAACTACACGACCCCTTTAACATATTTGGTTTGGCACTGTGGTTCACAGGGAGAACACTGAACTTTCCAGTCAAGCTTATCTTCTTGATTTACAGAATCAAAAAATAACAATAATAACTAAGATAAAATCACACACTACGCAGGATGATTGCATTGTGTTTACTGAACCTGTGCTGACTGAAAACACAAAGAACGATGATTTGAGAGTACCAATCAAGGCATGTTACTTATCGGTAATAAGCAAAATCTGTGAAAGTTTAGCTGTAGCAGCAAAAGTGCCTTATCCCACTTGCCAGATGCAATATACTTAATTTCTTTATGCCATCAAAGCCAAGACACAATGCACAAGAAAAGTGGGTGTGGGATGAAGTTCCCACCAGCATTCCACAAACAATGCATCTCCCTGTGAACATGTGTTGTTGTTGTTTTGTTTTGGTTTGTTGTTTTTTGGTGGGATGCCTTGATCAGAGTCAATGCACTCATGACATGTAAGAACAGTCCCTCAAGGAATTACTAAGGAGTGCCGTACACATGCACTCACACACATACCAGCTTAACCCTCTCTGCGGCAGGAATTGGGGACAGTGTATTACAATGCTACAGAGTTTTCTCTGCTAATCAGTACTCAAAGCACACAAAGGGTTTAAATGACTGACTCTGTAAACACACAGAGCTGTCCACTGTGATTGCTATCATTGTCAACCATCTAACCGAGGCCCCGATGGGCATATATAATATGTCACAGGGTATCATGAACCTCGCTAGTGTTCACATCTTAATATCACATACACACCGTGGGCTACCCGTAGCGCACAGACATAGGGGTAACCATTCCAAATGCATTTATCAGTGATTTATGCACGCTCATCATTCAAAGAAAACATCCATGATTAATGTGTGACCGTGGTTAGCAGGTGCATCTCCTGGATTGGGTCTACTTATGAAGGCATTTCCCAATGGTATACACACACACACAAACACAAACACAGCTGCACAATACACTCACACGGGGCTCCAGGAAAGCAAAGGGGGCGCGACTGAGAACTTGTGATATCCAGTACAGAAAAGTTTATTTAGTAGGGCAGCCTAATGTACCAACCACATCAAGGCAGAGCTAATGGGCTGGGGGGAGAGATTCTACAGATATTACCCAGGTATGAAGCATAGGACATTCCTTCTACAGATATTCTACAGATATTACCCAGGTATGAAGCATACGACATCCCATTACAAGCCCTTTCTGCAGAAAGTGTCTTATCCAACATTGAAACCGAGTTGTCGCAAAGGCAAAAGCTGCCTGAGATAGAAGAACGTAACTGACGTATTTTGAAACAGAGCACACGAGTATCATTGCATTTGTTCCAGAATTTGCAGTACACAATTTCTCAAATCTGAAAGATGCACCTACATGCACGCAATCATGCTGACTGAAATGAATGTCATGCCTAATGCAGATAAGTCATATAAAATGTATTTCAATAATTGCAGTTGGAAAGGGATATACACGTATGAGAGGGATAAAAATAATATATCATATATATATATATATATGTATATAACAAGATTACATGTCTTTACTGGACTGTCTCATTGACGTTCAGCCAGCCTTGATAAGAAGAAATTAACTCTAAAATATCAAGGCACTCATTTCATAAAAATCTACATTGTGATAAAATGATAAAGGAAAGAAAAAGAGAGAAATGAAAACTTTACAAGAGCTGAAAAATATGTTCCCTTACTGCACCATTCACGTCACATACAGCAATACAAACACACGGACATACACACACACACACACATATACATACACACAGGTCTGGAAGAATGGTGTGTTGTCTAACTGGTCTTATCATTCCCTGCAACTCATCTAATGAGACTATGGACAGAATTGTGATTACCTTGGGCGTTACCTTGAGCTCAGGGCTCTTGTCTATACACTGGAGCATTCGTGTAGGGAATTGGGACCTTTCTCTGATGCAATGCGATTTAAAAACAATGTTTTAGAATATCATAAAACAACAACAACACAAACCCCCCACGAAACGAATATACTTGTACAGTGGATGGAGGTTTAACCCCCAGAAGGTCAATATTGGGACGTGTGTTTGAATCCAACAGCTTGTGACACCTCTATAGGACAATGGGGTGTTGCGTTGACGAATGCTGTCCTCCCACTGGCCGTCCTCTGTGTGCGGATCGAGGGATGGTCACTGATGGTCACTCTGATCTGATGCTTGGGGGAGCTCACACAGGGGATTAAAAAGAGCATGCCAGTCGCGCTCGAGTCATCCACACACAATAGTCTTCGCTATCTCAGTGATCATATGGAGAGTCCTGCCTCTACTAGCTAGCTGATAGTCTCACTTGGCTCCATACGCACCGTACTGCTGCTGACCCATCATGCCCATGCCCGCCGGCGCCATTCCCATCCCCATCCCAATCCCCATCTGCGGCTGTCCCATCATCATCGGCTGCTGCGGCCTCATTCCTGGTGCGGCGCCCATGCTGCCCTGCATGGCCCCGGTCGGCACTGCGGGCTGGCCCATGGGGGAACCCAAGTTCATCTGGGCCATACCACTCATCATGTTCCCCATCTGGGGGCCTGCCTGGCCCGACGGTGGAGACATCATGCCACTCACGCTGTAGTTTGGCTGTCCTCCGGGTGACATGACTCCTATAAAGATCACAAAGAGAGTGCAAGAGTCAGGGGTAGGTTCACAGTGATATGCACTGCTGGAAAATGTCAGAGAAGTGCTTTCTGCACTGACAACATATTCCATTGCCCAAGAATATTGTAAATGGTAGGGGTTCTGCTTCATTGACATTCACAATGTTCATATTGCACAACCGGTATCTTTTTCCTGCATACATGCTGTGATCACAAATCACTGTCATATGAAGTAAAATGGGCAAGTTTTCACAAATGGTAAGTCAACACTAATCATGAAAATATTCTGAGCAAAACAAATTACACCAGACTTCAGTCTAGACCTAAGAGAGAAACAGGAGATACCTTGGTCAATGCTAACATGGATTTAGTGACAATTATTTCATAGAAATCAAGACAAATCGAAGGGATCTTTAAATGAACATTTCCTATGTCATGTTATTCACTACAGATACAAAATTTACAAAACTTGTCATGTTCCAGACCACATTCTCCAGTAAGGCCCACTTTTATGCACGGCAGTATAACAAGGCAAGTGCCATAATGTGTCTCGCCCATTCGCGTACAAGAAATTGTACGCGAATGGGATATAACAGATAAAAAAGAGATAAAGTTCGTTGACCCCTGCCTGTGACCTTTGACCTTGTGGTGACCATCCACTCCCCAAGGGACATCTACCATCCAAGTTTGGTCACAAACTGACCTATGGATCAAAAGTTATGACCCATAATAGAAACGTGCCATAAAAACTTTAACATTGGCCTCTAAAAGTTCATTGACCCCTGCTTGTGACCTTTGACCTTGTGGTGATCATCCACTCCCCAAGGGACATCTACCATCCAAGTTTGGTCACAAACGGACCAATGGATCAAAAGTTATGACCCATAATCACAGGCGATCCCTTAGTCTCCCCTCATCTCCGGTGGGCTCGACAAAAATAACTCACATGTCCGAGCGTGTCAGTAGGAATTGCAAGTATGTATAAGGCAACTATGGAATTGTTTAACGTACAAGGTGCAAACAAGTGCATTTAGACTAGATTCCATAGTTACCATATGTACAATATTCCTACCAACGTACGAAGACATGTGCATTATCTGTTTTATAAAACAGTGGACAAAGTTTTGCCAAAAAAATTATGCGTCCATTAATTACCTAAGCATGGCAAATTTACTTGATGCTTGGATAGCCATGCACCCAGTAATTACTAGATGCATGGCTAGCCACCTCTTGTTAAGAGCACGAATGCTTGCGAAGTGCACAGACTCTTGCTACAAGTGAGTGATAGCATGTTTGCAGTGACTATCGTCAGTGATTGCAATAATTATCTGATATCAAACGTGCTGCCCGTAGAAACAAATGCACAGCTCTCCATCGCTGAGAATGCACAATTTTTCTCAACTCGTTCCATAAACAACTTCTCCTAAGAGAAGCACTTGGACACACAGCACAATCCAAACATCACACCAATCTCCATCTGACAAGCACCACCCTAATCCCCACCAACACTGGCACATCAACAAACTTTGTTTTGGGATTCCCATGGTGTGAACGTTACCTTGTTGCTGTAGCTGGTTCATGGATGGTTGAGACTGCTTCTTGTACCTATCTCCAGGACTCAGGGAATCCAAACTGATGTTCACTTTGCTGTCAGACCAGATTTTGGATTTCTACAAAGACGAAGAATGATGAAAGAATGTTGCAATTTTACCTCTTATCTTATTTCCAAAACCGCTCTCAGTGTAGATGTATCCTCTCCCATCCTCCCCCTTCCCTTTTCCTTCAAAAATAACATGTACACATAACACTGACATCAAATTATTGTACTTAACCTCTAGGAATCCACTTCACATCACATCCCACACAATTCTGAATATTCACATCAATCTGTTCATACCTAATCATACTTTTATCTAAATTACAGTTTAGTTTGTAACTTGCTTTCACAACAGACTTGATTATTCATGGAACAGATCTTACGTTGTCTCATTTAGGTGACTGTCACTTGAATAGACGGGCTCTCAACAGGACAAAGAAACCATAATAGGCCGATTTGCATTCACTGTTACAAGAAACTTCAGTTTTTCAAGTCTATGACATACCCACATGTGGGCACTACCCACAAATCTACAGGGCAATGTACTGATATCATCTCAAGACAACGCTCCTACCAAATCATGTCTAGCTTACCGATGGCGTTGTAGACCCTGCTGCTGATGCTGATGGCTGCGACTGTCCCATCAGGCCTTGTGGTTGTCCCATCATACCTTGCGGCTGCCCCATCATGCCTTGTGGTTGCCCCATCATACCCATGCCTTGGTTCATTTGAGTTGCCTGTGCAGAAATGAAGAAAGTGGGAATATTTAATCCTCAAGTAAATTCTGCTTCACGTGATATCCAGCCCCTCATTTGGAGAATTTCTGAAAATCAAAACTAATTAAAAACAATGAAGATGATGTAATTTAGTTGATAACCAATCGCTCAAAGGATATTCCCAAGAAACTGCTTTTGGTGCTACAGTCAAAATTTAAGCAACTCAAAAGATTATTTTCAGATTTTTTCAATCACTTTGCTGATCACTTCAAATTCTATCAATAGCTTTCTAGCCTACTGCATGCAAATCTCCACCTATTCATTGTTCATCCATTAGCAGGCAGGCAAGTGTCTGAACTAAGAACAAATGAGAAAGCTAATGACAAGCTCCTTACACAATTCCATATTATTGTTGTTGTTCTGCACTGAATTCAATGTGTTCAGCAATTCAAGTCAACTGTCAACTCCTACCACTCTTATAGCTATACATTTCAAGAAATTAATTTGGGAGCAGCAGTTATCTTTAATGTCAACCAAAATAAGAAAATGCTGGCTTATGTTATGAAAAGTGAATATCGTGTCCCCCCCCCCGGCAACAGCTCATCCTTTATGAAAGCTCTGCTGTGCATTTCATCACTGAAGATACAGTTCTTTGCTCATACCAATCCCTACAAAGACACCATGTCTGAAGGGCCCAAGTAGCATTGATTGTGATCCATCCATAATATAGATCATATTTTAAGATGAGGTAACATTACAATACAACCATAATTCACACTCATCACAACTTTGTATGCTATTTATTTAAAGTGATGCAATAACTGCAGGCATTAAACAAATTTTGTGCTACTATCACTTTTCATACTCTATGAATTATATTTCAAATGATACATCATAAGCATGCCTGAAGCAAGGATTGCATGTTACTGAATCTTTCCCAGGTCAACAATTCTGTTTTTCTTTTCATCAATTTTGCATCAAAAATAATTTACATCAAAGCTGGTCATTGTTTGTGAAGGAAACAATGCTGATATTCCTTTTGCTACAGCGAGTGTAATTCAAACTTTGATTATTCATGAATAGGGAAATGAAGATCAAAAATTTTTCTTACATGACATATATTACATATTTGGTTAGGCAATCAGACTTCTTCGACCACTCAACCACGATACAATACACATGAAAACATAAACAAGAAAGCTTACACAACAGCTATGGAATGCAAGAGAAAGGGAAACCACAATGTGACAACATGATACACATGACAAGCAAATAATTAGTAAATCTTATACATACATATATCCATAATATTTCATAGATTGGAGTTTAATCATCCATCAATGGATTACACATACCAGCACAGGTCCAACAGAGGGCTTTCATTAGGAGCGAGTTAAAAAAGAAGGAATAAGTGCAGAATAGTTAGAGAAAGATGGAAGATCCTGATATTATACAAATACAATGTGCAGAACAAACGAGATGACTTACAGATTTTATGAAATTTCATGAAACATTGTATCATGTGCATCTTGATTAACAGGACGATGAACTTCCAAGAGTCACAAATATTCAAATATTCTGCCTGTATGAAGAAACTCCTTATGAAATGGTGACCAGTTTTTGTTTTTGTTTTTGTTTTGTTTGTTTGTTTGGTGTTTTTTTTTGGGGGGGGGGTTCTTTTTTTAAAGAAGTCATGTCACTGAAAGCATTTAATTGTCAAAGATGAACATTCGCGTGTCTTCAAATTGTGGAACTACAGACAAGAAATGCTCCAAAAATAAAGCTTATGCATTGACATTTGGAATGTAACATGAAATTGTTCCAATACTGTTGATCAAAATGTCATCAAGCCATTCTTCAAAATCTATATCAACAATCTGATCACCAATATCTCTACATTGCCATACAATGGCAATCAGGGAGATAAGGATTGTTTACATTTTTTCTCCACCCCCCCCCCCAAAAAAAAAATCAAACACATGGCAGCTGATTTCACAGCTGCAAAGTTCATTGCACTGCAGTCGAAAAAAGAAAAGCAGAAAACATGGTAATGAAGGAAAATGTTTCTATAAACACAGACAACTAAGATAGTGATTGATTTCTATTTGTCTCTCTACTATAAAACAAAAGGCTATCAGAAGGCTACAGGTAGAATATCCTTGAGAATCTAACATGTTCAGTCTAGTCACACACACTTTTCATATTCCCGGTGATGGATACATTTCCAGAGCAAAGCGAGGCACATTTCACCATCACAGGTTCATGATTCATGCTGTATAACGCACAACAAAGTTTGAAAGAGTTTGATCAATCTGGGTTTGTTGTTTGTTTGCTTATCTTTCTGTTTTGTTTTTGTTGTTGTAGTTGTTTTTTAATGCTGCTGGGCATTTGGGGAATCTACTCTAGAATATTTATGTACACATACCATCATGACACCTTGCTGAACCACCATGGGCCCCACATGGCTTGCATCTCCCAGCATTGCGGGGGACTGAATGCAGAAATCAGCGGGCAGCAAAAGATTTTTTTTTTTTTTTTGGGGGGGGGGGTGGGAGAGAAAAGGTGTCTTGTCAATTTCATTCCAACTGACTCCATTGACTAGTACCATCCGACATCCGCCACCAAAATAGCTGAACAAGAAATGACCTTTGGGGTATCGCATTCTCACCATGCCAGCAATAATTCACCACCACATGGGAAGGGGATACAAGTTTGTAGTAATATGGGCACTTCTTAAAAGAAGTGGGACCGGCATCACAGAGCAAACTGCCATCACAATTGCCAAAAAAGAAAAGGAAAAGGAAGAATGATAGAAAGAAAAATGACCTTGAATCCCACATAGAGCAAAGAGGCCTCATTGCATTTCATACCAGGAAAGACTTGGATCTGTACTGATGCCAAGCCATAGCATCGTCATACCCATGCAACAGGTAGCCACAACAAAACAGGAGTGTTCCAATGAGAGTTTAGGTCCATAACTAAGTATGCAAATGAATGTGACTGATTGCTACGATAGAGATAAAGTGAACAAAAGGAAGAGCAAGACTGGATAAAAAAGTACAGAGCATCTTTAAGTATATGGCAAAGCATCATGCAGTATATTATCTGTTACTCTTAATGATAGACAGAATAAAAAAAAAAAGGGGGGGGAAACTAATTTTCTGCTATTAATAATGACAGACAGAATTTAAAAAAAAAAAGAAAATTAAAAAACTGTATAACTAAGGAATGCAGAATGAAGGGTGAGTGTGCAACAGAGGAATTCTAGGGCCAATTTACTGAGGTGGTTTAAATTTAGACCATGGTTTAAAGGGATCGTATAGTTTTGGTTGAGACCTAACCTCAAGTTTCTAACATTTTGGAGTGAGATTATGAGAAACCTCTTATGAAATATGAAAGAGCATGTAATTCCGAAAGGAATTCAAAGTTTATTTGATGAAAAACTGGTTTTGAAATGGCTCAGATACCCAAAACACAGCAATTCTAATAAGGTGTGGGACCCAACTTTTATTACGATGGCTTTGCTTTACTTTATTTTTTGATGTCTCAACCATTCCAACCGATTTTTATCAAATAAACTTTGAATTCCTCTTAGAAAGGTATGCTCTGTACTATTTTACAAATGGTTCCTTGATACCTCGCAAAAAGTTAAAAGCCCAATTCTCACCTCTACTAATACTGTACCATCCCTTTAAGCAAATTTCTGATGCACAAGTATGATTGACAGAATGCATGTACGCCAACACTCTCCAACATCCAGTAACAAATGCGCATTGATACCCACATGTCAAAGGTATGCCTACTTCGCGCTTATTTTAGACCATGGTCTAAATTTAAATCACCTTCATGAATATGGGCTTCAGTCAACATAAATCATGTATTGTCCATACTATCAGTAAATGCAATTTCTTTTCCATTTCTGCTACTTCTGTCAAATCACACAGCTGGTCTGACACACTACAGTATTTTGATGCATGTCAAGCAATGCAACGTATCAAGAGATTTTAAATGTGAGCATGCTTCACATCATTTTATTATACACTGTATCATATATGTTTTCTTTTTAGAATTGAACTGAATAAAAAGAAGGTACATGTGGAATTAACTCATTAGTTTTGGAAAGTAGAAATGCAACATGATGGAATTAAATAAAATTTATTGAATTTCAATTTATGCAATTTGTAATTATGGCTCATGGACGGTAGGTAGACATACTAGTACAGGGAAAGCATGGCGAGTCTTGAAACATGAAGGGGAAAGGGGGAGGGATAAATGACAAAACAAGAACTTGAAATACCCGTTATTCAAACGGGAAAGAGGGTGCAATGTACGCTTGGTGCAGAATGCAACACCAAGTTGATGAACATGATAGTAATGAATACTAGGCTGCATGAGTTCTTGATATAAGAATGATAACCCACAAACAAGTCCTGTATATATATGCTTAGTTGTATCAGGATAAATAGGATATGAGGCATGTCATAAACAACAGAATGTTGTTTATTTTACCCATGCCACCACTACTACAGCATACCTGCCACCATTTCAAGATGAAATATCTTACTTGTGGATTGCAAAAATCTTATTTTATATACAAACTGAAGTTAAAAATCTTACTTTTCGTCAAATCTTCAGAAAATACACATGAAAGGTATATCTAAATATTTTTTAAAAATCTGATTTCTCTGACAGAAAATCTGATTTTGCTATTTTTAACGTAAAAAATCTTACTGAATCTGATAAAATCTTACTAGTTGGCAAGTATGCTACAGTCAACACAACAGACAAATATCAGTACTGGTAATTATAGACTAGCAGCAGGCTACACAAGGCAATCCACACCTGGGAAGGCAAAAAGGAAGTACACTGCAGAAATTTATGCATGAATGCAAAAATCAACAATGTCAAATTCTATACCTAGTCATGCAAAGCCCAAAGAGCCCACTATTTTGTATTTCCAGATGGCCCCAGTGGATACACACTTGCATGGATTACTGAAAGGCTTTCAGATGTTATTCCTGCGTAGTATTGACATACTTTAAAAAAAAAAAAATGAGTAGTCCATCTTTAGTTAAAGGACAAGTTCACCTTCATAAACATAAGGATTGAGAGAATGCAGCAATATTAGTAGAACACATCAGTGAAAGTTTGAGGAAAATTGGACAATCGATGCAAAAGTTATGAATTTTTAAAATTTTTGTGTTGGAACTGCTGGATGAGGAGACTACTAAGGCTCGTGATGTCATATGAGTACAACAGTATAAAGAAAATGTAAAGAAAATTCAACATATTTTCACTTTTTTCGCATAATAAAAGAGCACTTGACTTGCCTCTTTCTAAAGGCCATGGGAATAATATTACCCATAACATATGTCAGTAATGAGTCAAGGGAATGTGTACTTTTTTCAAAAGATGAAATTTTGTGAAATTCTCTTTATATTTTTTTTATATTGTTGTACGCATGTGACATCATACACTGCAGTAGTCTTCTCATCCAGCGGTGACTGCACAAAAACTTCAAAAATTCATAACTTTTGAACGGATTGTACGATTTTCCTCAAACTTTCAATGATGTGTTCTACTAATATTGCTACATTCTCTCAATCCTTATGTTAATGAAGGTGAACCTGTCCTTTAACTAAAGATGGACTACTCATTTTTTTTTTTAAAGTATGTCAATACTATGCAGGAATAACATGCGCATGTACAGTATGTAATATGTTCTTGTAAAAGTGCAAGTTTGACAAATGTAACATACATCTATCTCATTAGGATATTAAATGACTTTAATCACAAGTCACAGGGGGTCAATTACAGGTTACTGAATGCTTGCCCTTCAACATATTTTTAGAGCATTATGTATAAACCAGGGAAAAAAAAAAAACACCAACAGTGATCCAGGAGTGGCAATATTGGTCTACGGATTCAACAAATGTCCTCTAGACATTACAGTGTATACCACCCCCAAAACAGACATTTCAAGATACCAAACCATTGTTGAGTGAAGTATGTCTACAGAGGTGTGCCAAGGGGACAACGGTTGTTAGTTGACACCGATATATATGAGGGTGGTGACTTAATAATTAAATGCAAAAATTATAATACAAAATAAAGGACAGGACCACAATTTTTTTCCTTGTAGATAATTTTTTACGGAAATACCAGGTGTATTATTCATGTAAGTACATTGATTAAGAGATGCTATTAATAACCACACCACATGATTGATAAATATAAATGTATACAATTTCCACAATTTAATGCCATAATTTCGAACAGATATATCAGAGGTATATAGAGAAGGCAAGTGGCAGGCACAGAGATTTCCCAAAGCCAGGTACGAGTCCATTCCAAATGTAATCTCAAGTCTTACCACTGCATAATACATGTACTGAGTTTGTTGCTCAGCTGGCAAGCCACTCATGTAAGATTGCTGGGGATCTTGCTGAAGCGGTGGCTGAATTACCTGTTGTGGTATTTGTGGCTGGTCTAACTCAAGTGACTGGCAAACAAACACAAAAGCAACATGAAGGGAAGGGGCAGAAATGATGAAAAAGAATATCAGACAAACCACAAACAAACAAGAAGTGCATGTACTGGGTACTTGCTCTAAACGATATACATATATATGGGACTAAGGCTGTATGAGGAAATGGGCTGCCACATATCAACACACTACAAAGTTTTTCAGGTTTCCTGTACTGTCACTATCACAGAATTGAAGGGAAAAAAAAAAAACCAACAACAACAAACAATCCAGCTGAACATAAAATAACAATTGGTGTTCTTCATCACAGCAGGAAAAGGATGAGAAGCACAGGGACTCGTAAATCATATATTTTGGTTGGGACAGCGCAACAGACATCCTAATCAATCACCCTGCAGTACAGGGTGTTTCAAAATGATTGAAACCAAGCTGCAGCAAAACTTGTAAATGGCACTCACAGAGTGAAAACAAAAACAAAATTCTGCTCTGCTCTGTGATCTTCCAGATGAGGACTTCATAGAATAATAGATACATTGAATATTTCCCACCATGGGTCTTTAAAATTTGATTAATAACATTCCACTGCTAATTTTATTTCAGTACATTTTTGCAATTACTTGACTAATTTTCTCAACAGTTTTTTTTTCTTTGTCACTGTAATGCAGTGATGGACTGAAGGTCCATCACTGCCATCAAGGTCATATTGTCATGTCATTTCTTGTAAAAGTGCTCTCTCCGCTTTGTTTATTCCACAATCCCTTTCACTCATCATCCTGGTTCCTGAATATTTCCTAAAATAAGACCACTGAACTCATCCATTTTCCATAGAGTCAAAATTTCATATATGTATTTTTCTTCAGGAAAGTGCGATGATGTTCATCACTCTGCAAAACTGCACAATCTCTGTCCTTCACTGCAAACAGCAGGCTCACAACACTTCATATGAATGCTTGTAGTAGAGCACTGGTCAAGTGTGACAAAGTTTGGAGATATTGATATCACACGAAAATAATTCCATTAAGTTTTGAACAATTCCTCAAATAAACATGAATTTTCATTTAGCATACATTCTAATGGTAGTTATGTCAGTAGTGCATGGTGTCCACAATAACAACAAATACACATGGTTTTGAAATCTTGTTTCTTTAGCCAAGAAGTTTGTTTCTCTTCTCAAGGTACATTTCGTCATACAAGTATGCACCCTGTAATCAATTTTCTAGAAATCTCTATTGTTTAATTCTGAAGATAATTCCGGAGTCTGTCATATCACCGAGACACGTTTAATTTCACTCTTTCACATCTTTTAAGTAATGACACTCAACATGTCAAGTCACCAGGGTACAAATGTACCTGTACAGTAGGACCACTTCTCCTTACTTTACTTCAACTCATTAGTTAGCACCCACAAAATGGAACATGCCATGTTGGACATAAACTTAGGTTCATGACATTCACAGAAAAGACAATTCATGTTTGACATCATTGCTCAAAAACCTGGTTTCTATCAAATCAAACCATCCTGCATGCAGATATATACAGAACAAGGGGGAACAAAATGTCTGTTGCCCTGCCCTGCCATACTGCCTGCTCCCACAATAGTCACAACGCCAAACAAAACCATGCAACTTCTCCATGCTTGCTTGTATACTTCGGCACGTAGCCTTTTGAATTCCATCCAAATAATAAAGATAAGGTACACTAGAGAAGGTCAACACGAGAGGTTACAAAGATCAGTTTACTTTGAGGATAGGCACATAGCTGATAACACTCAAAGCATAGCTTACTTTGTACAAAACTGAATAAATTGCATCTCATCCCCTTGGCTTGGCTTGACACATGACCAAATGTACTGGCCTACAGTGGTATGCTTGTGTCAACTTTAATTAAACTCTGTCTAAAGGATGACTCAAGAGTATCGAAGGCAGCTTGCAAACTTCCACTACATAAAACTTCCGTCTTTCTTCCTAGTCTACTGAAATTAGATAATCTTAATCAAGTCATTCCAAGAAAGACAAGTCATTTAAAAAGATCAGATTTGTAAGAAGAAAAACCCTACAAAACAAGATTTACATCAGCTTTGAGATTAAAGAGGAACACTATAATAATGAACATACAGAAATTTCAAATATTGGTAACCCCTATTACAATATATATTCTCAATGTGACACAACACAGCTTTTTTCAACCAAGGCCCGGGTAGAACCAGAGGCAAACGATTGAAAAAAGAAGATTCCTTGGTTTAACTCACATATTTCCTACTAATCAATGAGATTTTGTGATGCACAGAGACTTAGTTGGATTAATCAAATATCTACAAGTATTTTTGTTTGCCTGGCAGCAATATAATGTGAATATTTTGTTTGGGTTTTTTTTTTCACACTGTACTATAAATACCATCCCCTAGTTTCAAAGTTTGGTCGACATCAAGAGTACAAGGGCAATTTATACAGTTTTGTTATTGCATTGCGCCTACAAAATGAGAACCTTACTCATCACATACCATCTGGTTGGAGTATGGACGGAATGTAAGACAAAGCTGCATACCATTACGAAGCATGTATTAAAAATGAAGTGTGTAAAGAGCAGAGATGAAAACAAATGCTTACATCTCAAAGAAGTGCTGTAAAGCAACATTGACATCTTAAATCTTGACATGAAATAGATCAAAACTCTGAATTTAATGCCACCCATTACAAAAGAGAACGCAGATTTTCACTACTGAGATCAAGGAATGAAGATAGTTAAGAACTTATAGAATTTACAAATTATGTTTTATTTCCGTGACTACAAATTATTATTTTTGTACTGAGGAAACTTAATGTATCATTCTACACCAGTGTTGCGGTGAAATAATAAATGTGCCAGGACTTCCTTCTTTAGACAGAAATTAACAGGGAATTTTAAAGGGACTGTACAGTACTGGTTGAGGTGGGGATTCATGTTTTGAACATTCCTAAGTGAGATAAAGAGAAACCTCTTATGAAATATGAAAGAGCATGCAATTCTAAGAAGGATTCAACGTTTATTTGATGAAAATCGGCTTTCAAATGGCTGAGATATCAAAAAAAAGTGATAATAATAAAAGGCGAAAGGCCACGCTTTTATTAGGATCTCTTTGTTTCACCTTGTTTTTGGATATCTCAGCCATTTCAAAACCAATTTTCATCAAATAAACTTTTGATACTCCTTAGAATTGCAAGCTCTTTGACATCTCATAGAGTGGTTTCTGAATATCTCGCAAAAAGTTAAAAGCTAAATCCTCACCTCGACCAGAACTGTACACACCCTTTAAAGGGAACACAAACCCAAAGAGCAATGTGGATTGAGTAAAAGCAGTAACATTAGTAGAACACATCAGTGAAAGTTTGAGGAAAATCGGACAATCGATGCAAAAGTTATGAATTTTTAAAGTTTTGGTGTTGGAACCGCTGGATGAGGAGACTACTAGAGGTTATGACGTATGAGAGGACCACAATATAAAGAAAATATAAAAGGAATTCCACAAAAATTCACTTTTCTAGCAAAATGAAAGAGTTCTTGACTAACCGCTTTCAGAAAGCAGGGGGAATAAGTGCTACCCCTAACATATGTCAGTATCAAGCTGATGGAATGTGTAATTTTCATGAAAAATGAATCTTTATTGAATTCCCTTTTCATTTTCTTTATATTGTAGTCCACTCATACGTCATAACCTCTAGTAGTCTCCTTACCCAGCAGTTGCAACACCAAAACTTTAAAAATTCATAACTTTTGCATCGATTGCCGATTTTCCTCAAACTTTCACTGATGTGTTTTACTAATATTACTGCTTTCACTCAATCCACATTGCTCTTTGGGTTTACTTTCCCTTTAAGGACAAAAACAAAAACTTTTCACAGTACTTTTATGTGCCTTCCCATGTATCACATCACAGCAAACTTCATCAATCCGGAACTGACTTTTTTTTTTCCTTTTTCTCTTTTTTTTTTTTTCAATTATGGTCAGTGTTTGCTTCCAACAACCAGGAAAAGATTACACAAATATTTCTTTTTGATAGACAATTTGATATGAAACTCTTTCAAACTGGAATTAAGAAATTTTGCAGAAGCATTCCAGAAAATTAAGTGTTTGGAGAATATCAGACAAATACTTATGTCTAATCATAACAGCAGTAAAAAAGAAAAAAAAAAAAAAAGACCCTCCCCCCCCAAAAAAAAACAAAAAAACAAACAACTGACTTATAAAGACAACGCTTACTTGCTTTACTGAACTTAATTTAGTTTTTTGTCCTTTCTAACTAGAGATACACCTGAGCACCCAAGGTGCAGATTGAATAAAGCCTCCTGACAGAACCACAGTGACAATGTGTAAACAAGTTATATGCATGGCCTGTGTTCATAATAGCCCCATCTCTTCCCATGTGGGCTAATAATAGATGGGAGTCACAGAGTTCAAGGTGATTACATGTACGCAGCTCACTGTTGTGGCCTGCTTGACAAGAGCTCCTATGTGTTACAAATGTACTTAGTTTTGCTACATTGAAGCTACTGGGTTCAGAGAAGTTCACTGGGTCTACACAAATAATAGCATCAATCTGAGGAAGAGAATTCAGAGCATTATTTCAGACAAGAAAGAGTTTTCACATCAACATTACAATGATTACTCTACTGTTATACATAGAGCAAAGAGAGATCAAGCGGTGTTTGTGCCACAACATGAAACGGTACATAATTGGTACATGTGGAAGGAAGTACAGGTAAAAAAAAAAAAAAAAAAAAAAGTGAAAAGGAAGTACAGGTCAAAAGATGAAAAGGAAATGAGCTGAGGGTGGCTAACCTGTTGGGGCTGTAGCATGCCCATGCTGCTCATCTGTGGCTGCATGGTGGGCTGCGGTTGTATGATGGGTTGCGGCTGCATGAGCCCCTGGCCGCTGGTGGGCTGGAGGGGCGCGTCCATGCTCAGCAGCTGCAGGTTGCTTTGTAACGTCGTGCTGCTCTGCATTTGCTGTGTCTGCGACACCGATACACTCTTGAATTCGCCGAATGATTTGTCTGCGCTGTTGGTCAGGGAAAGGGCGTACAAAACTTTTGGCTACTGGTATAGACTCTTATGCTTTCTGATTCTGGATAGTAATGACGGACATTTTCAAGGTGTACCTGCTTCTCAGTTGTACCTTGAGTTTGTTTGGAATATATATATATATATCATGGGACCTATACAATTACATACACATCAAAACCAGAGAATTACTACTATTGAGTCATTTCAAATGAACATTATATCATTAAATAGACTACAAATTAACCTACAGTCCACATATCTTTACAATGCAATATCCTCAAAACAATATATCCCTGAATCCTTCATTACAAACCAGACCATGTTTTCTTTTATGTCATTTTGATCTTCTCAACACTTTCACGGAAAATTATTACACTTATTCCCACCTAAATTGCACACCATGCTAATGCATAATCCCACAAATAGTTTAAATATAATTAAGTGAAATGGACGCATGCTTCATCATAGAAATATGTTATAATGGTTACCTAGAGCCTGGTGCAGGGGTACTCTGGAAACTTGAGAAATCTGCAAAGTCGCTGTTTGGAGAGGTAGTAGACTGTGACGCGAGGACATTCCCTGAACTCGTGTCTGCCCTTGGATTGAAGTCGCCAAAACTGTCGTTGGCCGCAGCAGACGAGAAGTCTGCAAACAGGTCTACAGACTGTGATGGTGGCGCTGCTGTATTTGTGATTGGTGCCACTGATGCCGCAATGCCAGAATCGAAAAGTTCTGACACTAAATCATTGGAATTCTGTTCAGCAAACACGAGTAAGAAGGGAAATTAGCACCACGTTTATGCATTATTAGGAGCATTCTGTTGCCTTATATCAAACATTAAGTTTCTGAAGTATATGAAGTACTTATCAAAAGAGAAACATTTGCCCTTATTATTCATCAATTTCCTTTTGTTCTCTGGGCATTTCATTAATTAAAAGCAGCTCTTCGTCTGTGCACAATATTAGAATACCTCCTACATGATGAGTATCCTTGAAGCATGCATCATTAAAGTCAAAGAGTCTATGTGAACATCACCAAAGGTAAACTGAAACTATCAAGTACTGGTATATCAACATCAATATCAGATGCCACCATGATTTTTACTGCATCTTTAAGCAGATGACATCACAAACAGCAAGACTTCTATATCAGCTTGGTTGCATACTTGTGATACAGGAGCCGAGTCTTCCTTGGCTTCGGCTGCGTACACTGCTGCTGCTCCCAAATCTACTCGCTTGCCCGACCGCTTCTTTGTGGTTTTCGTTCTCCTCTCTGTCGTCGTTGTCGAGGTTATCCGCTCCTCCTTTTCCTCTTCGTCTCGGAACTCAAATCTGGAATTCTTGTTTTGTGATGATGGTTTGACATCTTCATCTGATTCATCATCTCTGGAAGAAAAAAACAACAACAACAACATGCAATCAACAACAAAAAGACAAAAATCTGAATGTGATTTGGCATGTTGTAACCTAGGGTATCGTCACAATGCAGGATATGGCTATCTTGTCCTGGGTAACACATAGTTCTCAAAAGGGCTCAAAATTTATCATCCACCATTTGGAGTTTACTTTTATTAAAGGGTTTACTAAGAAACTTGTCTGGCTCAACAGCCCCCTGAAAAATTTGCGAGGATCAATGAACTGTTTTGGAGTATTTTGAGATCAAAAGAGTTCAAAATGATTTAGATTGTAGTGCACAATTTTATTTCTGAAAAGCCCTCCCCATTCAGTAGAGGGAACCTAGAATGTGACATGATAATCGACCATGCCCGAGCAATTGCATTTCCCAACAAGCTGCATGTGATTAACTCTAGCGCGAAAGATCAATGAATACTGTCATGGCCTGATTTGTTGACTATTGATAATAAAACACGTATGTAAAAATGTAGCAAACACAATAAGATATGTTCTCACACTGCAATACAGTTGGCGTACCATTTTGGCTAATATTTTGCATTTTCATCGTTACCCAAATAAAACTGTGTTATCACAGCATTATATGTGTCCTTTTAGAGCAAAAACCGACAATTTCTGAAAATGTATGGAAACTATGTTTTGCCTTAAAGATGTACAGTTACATATTGCTATCATGGCGGCCAAATTTTAGCGATGGACACATGCCTCTATATCATTCCACAGTCTTCTCATATTTGAGCAGTAAATATGTTTGTCAATCTTTTCAAACAGTAAGGTGCAAAGTCTACTTCTGTGGTAACCAAATCTGCGTACATTCCCTTCTTATCATCAGAAGAGGTCACCAACAAGCAAGCTTTATCTAGAATAATTCATAACACTATAAACTATTCGAACAGGTATATTGCACATTATCATTACATCAACAACACTCTACAATATTAAAGTATCGGTAGACTGGTTGTGGGAGAAATTTGAGTTTTATGACCACCAGTCTTTCAACCTTCAGTGTGCGACATTTACTTCCAGTCTAATTCCCTTAGAATTACAAAGTGGCATCAGAAGTGGAAATATTTCCTAAAATCAAGTCGAGGACACAGACATTCAGTCAATCACAACTGCTAAATGTAACCTGTCTGTGTAAAATATCCATTCATATGCAGCACAATCCTACAGTCTTTTGATACATTTCATTACTTGTCAAAACATGAACAATGATAAAGACCTCTTTTTTTCTCAAGAAGAAAAAAAAAAAGGTAGGAAGTTCTCCTTGTAATTATGTTACCTACAATCTTAAATAACTCCATGAAGTAATCAGTATGATCACACAAAAAAAACACTCATCTCATTTGCGTAGATCCAAACAGTTCATTGAACTTACACATACTCAGCTGGCGACTCATCTGATTCATCACCCTTCCGACTAGTCTTGTCACCAGCAGATTTCCGATTCCACTCTTCATCTAGTTCATTGTCATTGTCCCTGTTACGCAGCCAGCTGGACTTTGGTTGTCGGTCGTATCTGTCACCTGCAAATGATCCAGGACATAAGGTACTCAAAATGTTGACAATGACCAAACAAAAAAGGGAGGGGGGGGGGGGGCAAGTCTCTCTCATATGAACAGAACCTTTTATCAGGAGAGAGGAATCTCCTTTTTACCTCAAGCACTGTGTTCACTTTGTCTGAATTGGAGATGGTAAATAACTATGACACAACTGTATTACATCCACTTTCAACAGCTCTCACCCTGCTGCAGATCTATGAAAACTAAATGCAATACACGTGTAACAGGTTACAACATATCTTCGTGAGACCATGTGAAACTTGTTGATATTCCATAATTCATCCTGGATCTGACTCTACAAAACCTTTAATTGCTTCATGTTGAAGCCAATTTGGACCACGTGTAGACTTTGACTTTAAAAATTGTGACAGAAATTTCTCACTACCTTGCAAACACAAGCAGCTTTTGATGCTAAAATGAAATGGAGAACACGTACCCCCATCACCTTATAAGGATGAAAAACTTGCCTTTCAAATGGACAAATTTATTGTCAAAGTCCTATAAAAGTGAGGTTACATAAAGGACAGAGAGAGTAAGAAAAGGTATGTTTACTTACTGTATCCCCCGCCTTCTGCAGAGCCCTCATAGCCAGTATACTTGTCCTTGGCTTTCCTGGCCTGTTTCCTCTTGGCACGGAGGGCCTCGTCATCCTGAATGAGCTTGATGATATCCTTGACCTTTTGCCTCACTGTGGAAGATGCAGTGAAAGCAGTGAGTTTGGTCCTTGAAATACACACACATAGACATACAAAAATACATCTGCAACAAAATGAATAAGACTTACTAAAAACAAAAACAAAAAAAAGAGGGGGGGGGGAGGGCTTTGATGGCTCTACAATGTACATTCCAAGCAAGATGCGATTCCCACGAAAGTGATTATTACAGGTATTAGCACAACACCAAATAGCTGAAGGCTGCAGAACGACTGCCAGTTTGTACACACACTTCTCAGTACGAAGTAAACAGTACAATTCAAGATGTTTGTATGTACTTGCTGGAAAACAAACAAACAAACAAACAAACACACACACATACATACAAAACAACATCTCCTCTTCTCTAGCAATCCTTGGCATCATTTAATCAGACAATTCCAGACAATATTTTCACTAAGCATATGGCTGGTTCAATCAGTGCACATGAAGTTCTGAGGTATGCATAACATTAAGAATGACTCTCAGTATCACAGCGTATTTGCCCCTCTCTTCATTTCTGGAAACATGCCACACACACAAAATGCCAGCCATGGACATATGCAGCAGGGTGCTAATTCACTCTTTCGTGGCGCACATGATTAGACACCTCGGTCTCCATGTCATTACCATTCAGGCCTTGGTCCCTGTTGAACTCATCTAGAAAGGAGTATGACTCCAGTCCTTTCAGATCATAGAGATGCTCTCTAGCACTTGTGACCACTCTCTCTGAACCATTCAGGATGAGGTACTGAAGGAGCAGTAATGACTGCAGGGGAAAAGATTCAAGATGTGAAACAGTCTATGGTTTAATGTGGCACTGTTCCGCAGGTAAGGAGCAACATTACTACAACGATCCACTTGCTAGGTAAAAACATAATTAGATTCCCCCAATATCCTCCTACAGGGATAACAAACTTGTAAATTGCAATGCAGTATTCCAGGGCTGAAAGGGTGCATTTTTGCATCATATTTTACCTTTTCTGCAATACACACATGAAGTTACACAATTTGTGGAAAACAGCATTTTCCATGAAACCTGCAGTATTTTGACAAAAGACAGTACAAAATACTGCCAAAAAAGAAACAGCTGTCAATATCCTCCTAGTAAAAGTTTACCTGCTTTGAATAGCAGATAGAAATTGTATACTAACATTTTGCTCAATATAAAAAAAAAAAAAAAAAAAAAAAAAACAACGATTACTTCACAGATCAGATTTTCATGACATAATATTACAATGTCATAGATAATAAGTACACAAGTGCTTGGTAAAACAGACAAGCATACAAAACTAGTCATAAACTAACCATAGAAATCAAGACAGGGTCAAGCAAAACATCCATGGCAACATATTAGAGTGTAGGTTGCAAAGCATGCCTATAGATCTACTACTCTCACCTTTGAGTGAATCAAATTTGTACATTAAACAAAAAAATTGATGTACACCTAAAATTGGAAGAATGGCCTTTGGGCTATCATGTTGTCATTTTGCTGTTCTTTTTACATCTCTCAGATAAACATATAGCATAATTTCAATGCATTGGTAAGCACAAGTTTTAAATTCAGTGAATAACTGTCTAGTCAAGAGAAAGGTCAAGGACAAAGCAGGGCAGAATTCTGAGTACTATGAGAGGACAACACCCACTTTATAGACTCTTCTCCAGCTTTTCTTGTTATCATACAGCATTCTCTTCCACAGCATTCCCACCACTTCTGGAAAGTGTTCGTAGGTGAAAGTCTCCCTGGCAATCTCTGACATCAGCGTGCCATGTGGTCCCCATGCCTCTTCATTTGTGGCTTCTCGTACCTTGGCCTCCACTTCACTGTAGTTCATTACCACATTTGTCCTACAACAGAAAGAAGAATTATATTATATTGGATGGCTATGAATGGGATACCAGGGAATATTGCACGAGTTAGGGCCAATATTGCACGAATCGAAGATGAGTGCAATATTGGCCCTAACGAGTGCAATATTTCATGATATTGTACAGCTGCCTACACTGGATACAATTTGACAACTATCAGTCAAATACAGACTGAATGAAGCACCATGGGGAAAAAAAACCCCACTGAAATCTCATGCTAGATTCTCTTTACATGATACTGATGTCAGCAGGTGTTGATTGAGACTTTCTGATTGACAAAGCATTATAATGTACCTGATGATCCTCTTTTTTAATCCCTCACTACATGGAAGAGATAAGCCAGAATATTCAATGTCCCAAGCACCACTACTCACGCACATGTAAAACAATTCACCTACATTGTACACGAACATGTATAATTTCATTTCATAGAAAATGTATAGACACATAAAACAAGCACCACTTGTCATTGGTCTCAATTCATGCATTCTGCTCACACTGCAAAATTTGTCATATTTAATTTCTCAAGGGAAAATGCACCACCTAAGTTGTGAGGTAGAATATACACGGCTGTGAACAGGTATGCAAAATGTTTTCATAACAGACCCATTCTTGCCATACTGTAAAATTAATAAAGAAACTGGGACATGCAATTGTCTTCATTATTAACTCTTGCCATTTGGTAATCACAATTTGTCAAAATCATGACATCAATGATCATTACATTTATTTTAGAAGCACTCTGATGGCGGCATCAGAGTGCAATCAAAAGTATTTTTTTTTTTTAAATCAAAAAAAAAATATGTCCTTTCGTCAAAGTGAATATGTGTGGCTGAGAAGATGAACAAATGTGTTTGAATTTGGTACTATGTTTGAAACACATACACTACGTGTAGAGCATGCTCACGTGACAGGTCGGGCACCATCTATTTTTTAATAGGGGGAAGGCGATATTTTGAAGGTAAATTTGTTAAATCATTGCTAATTTTGAACTTTGGCATTTACAGGCATACAGCATTGGGTCGTACCATTTAATGATGGGCGTGTTTTAAAAAATGAGAGAAAATAAGGGTGGCTGCTCAACAGTGACAAAATGACTATCCGATGTCGACCCTATGAGAGTACTGGTTAATGGCAAATTGCATGTGTTGTGTGTGCATGGGTGCTGGATTGAGAACCTGAGGGCACGCATGCACAGCCAGCGACTTAACACTAGTAGTAGCACTCTTGTCAGGTTGCCAGATAAAAAATACCAAAAAATTGTTTTCATCACAAACTGCATGGAAGAGAGAGGTGAGAATTTTAATTTTCACATGACGAGATCATCAAAGGATGAAATATCAGTTTTACCTGTTATCTTTAATAATCTTTATAAAAAGTGGCGACTTCATGGTAATTGACGTAACGTGAATCTACACTGTAGTAATAGTATCAATCATGACACCATGACCATTATGTGTTTAAATTAAATTTACTATAGAATACTAAAGGTAGCTTGCATCCTTTTACAGTACAAATCAACACAGCTCAGGCGAGCACTATCACTTTAATGACTAACTGGGTTAGGACCTTGGATGGGCCTATTATACACAACCCAGTCGCTGTATAAATAGCGACAGAGCTGTACCGGCACGACACACAACACAAAGAGAGCTCGGCGATCGCTTTATGATTGCTTTGAGTTTTGATACTTGACATCATTTTTTTGTCACTTCAAACTCATTAAATGTAATCTTCATTAATGACACTATATAGCTATGTTATCGATATTGACATACACATTTCACAACTTACCGAAAATGAAGATTACATGCAGAATGTGCGAACGGTACATCTGATAATCAGGAGTTCACGCGATAAGACCATGCGTGCTGCTACCAAAGAGCGCATGCACGCAGTAGATATAGATCGCTGCACTTCCAGCCAGTGCCGTATGCCAATTACAATATGTGTATACGGCACTGCTTCCAGCCACGCATGCGCACGCATAATTTGCATTTGCCGAGTGGTGGTCAGCGCGCCATTTTGAATTCTGCAATGATGAACCCCTACGGTCGGGGATTGCGCTAAAAAGAGCCATTTTTTTGTTCAATGGACTTATCACGAGGGCTCTCTATGGACTTATGTAACTTCTGTAATATAAGCATGCACTTTACGTGAGTAACGTACAAATGTCTATAAGTAATGTAGAAATTGTTACAAGTTTTGTAGTTGTGTTATAGTTCCCCACTTTGATGGCGAGGCCCGGTCTGTCTGACACTGTGCAAAGCACAGCGTCTTGTCGGGCTAGGACGGGCCTAACGTTCAACAAATCGTTGTCTACGAGTCAATGACAATTCACAGTTTTGAAGGATATGAATTAGTCGTCACTTGCATGTATAAATTCCTATTAATCCTATGCACTACCGGGTTGGCGAACCAACAATAGGCAGTATATTAGTTTGCCGTCCATAGCACGCCACGTATTACTAGCAGATGTGTTGATAAACACACTTCAATGTAGGATGCATTGTGCATCATCGCGTTTGAAAAACTTTTGTTAATCTGCCACCTGAAATCCATTCAAAATCAAAAACATTCTCGCATTACAAACGGTTTTGTCACCTACAGTATAATACATCTATCTAGGCCTATGGTAAAATACATTGGGATTACAATTATTTGTGTTTTTTTTATGGAGGAAAAAGGTGAACTAGGATTGTCTTTTGTCAGAGAGGGCGATGAAAATCCCCAGCTGATCTAGCTCCAATCAACGGCGCGCACGAGCTACATGCGATGGGAATGTCTGACGACTAAGGGCAAAGGCTTAAGTAGTGGTGGCGACTCAATGGTATTATTAATCAACATTAGAGTGAATATTTGTGCTGAGCTAAGTAAGTATTAGCTGTGCATGTGGATATGGCCCAACTGATCATGATTGAGATGACAATGATAGTGTGTACTGTAGTGTATTGTATGGTAGCCCTACTACATATCGACCACCCTTTTTGAAACCGACCACATATACATTGGCGCACAGAACGGTTTACGCACTTCACTGCGCGCAGAGCACATAAAAATGGATTGGCTTTAAACCCCTTTGACCGTTGATGAGGATGGTGTGGGAAAACGCAAAAATTCACTGTTCATTAATGGTTTTAATCAAGGACAAAATTTCGAATGCATATTTTCACCGAATCGTAATGTAATGACATGTCTATGGAAGTTTCTAAAAAGCTTCGTACAACACGGTGTTCAATACAACTCGATTTGCGTGCATTGTCAATGCAAAAACAGCGGTCAATCTCAATAAGGAGCTTTACCGCGGGGAGCTGAAACGAGGCCATGCAGATTGCAAGTTCGACGGCGATATTTTTGAACTGAAACTTCGAATCGAAAAGGGAACAACAGCATTTGATAGTGCTGGATTTTCTCAATCACGTAGGTCAAGTTTTTTACGTGAATTTCAGTGTTAAATATTCATAGCAAATAAACATTAGGCGGTCGATGAGTAGTAGGTCCAACCATACATGTATTTGATATTGCTGTGCCTGTGATGTGGCAAGGTGGAGTGCCTACCCTAGAACTGTCAATGAATGTTCACGTACAATAATGGGCGACGTTCCTACTCCTAGTAAATATCCACGGAGATGGTCACAGGCACTTGTAGAACAGTGGAAGGATAGCTAATCAAACTGTCAGTCTCTAAATACTACGAGATGCGGCTCTACAAGTAACACTACAGTAGTACCACATGCTACATAGCGTTATTAGGTAGGAGTTCCACTGAAAGAAGGGTTTGGTTTCTGTCTCGCTGACGTACAACTTCTAAGTAGGCCTATTGCTAGCAACGAACGGGAACCAACCAACAGAGAGGAGAAACACCGACCACCGGCGTATGGATAGCATATTGTTTCACTTACACTTTATCCGTCAGTTCACGGATTTTCCACATAGCCGACTGCATGATGACAGGGTAGGTAGTATCTTTCAGGAAAGCTTAAAATAAAGTGGAAATAATGACTCTTCTTGCGGATGAAGTACGATTTCCAAAACAGGAATTTCAAAGTGGGCGTACACACAGAGATCAACAGCCGACTGTACTATTTAAAGCTAGCGATGCGCGATCGAGCTGGCCGGCTGCCTGTGTGCCTGCGCCTAGCAATATAGCTAGCTAGCGCCTGTTTTTCCCATAGAGAGCTAGCTAGCTCCGTAGTACGCGTTTACTGCACTGTCCGTACGCTGCGGATCCGCCGACGGTCGCTACGTCATCACGAAGTTGATTGGATCCGTGACCCACGACTGACCTTGCACAAAACTGCAACTTCGCTGCGCACTTCAATTCTCAGTACAACAGGAGTGTGTGACTTCAGTGTGTGTGTGCCTGCTCGCGCGCTACACGTGTCCCCACTTCGTCGGTACGAGAGTGTGGCTTCGCATACTAGTACACGAATGATGCCAGGTGTGGGTGATAAACACTGAAAATAAAACATAAACATCACTATAAGTACGGCAAAAGGTATAATATTAATAAATTTATAATTGCTCGAAAACTTATATAAAGTCCTTAGTAATAAATACAATTGTGTCAATATCTATTTTATGAAATAATTACTTTTAGACGACTAGAAATATCCTAACTGTAAACATAACACTCGCACGCTTTCATTAGCACATGCACCGCGCATCACAAAATCTCTTTGCATAGAACTCGACGAGTTCTGTGCAGGTACTAGGTCAGTGATTACACCACATTTTTTACACCAATAAGTAAAAGGGAGCAGTATGCAGTGCAGTGTTCAGAATTGTTAACTTCTAATGCCGGTATACTCTAAAACCTCGTGTTCGGAGAAACTGTCGTCGCTATACTGACCTTTTGTTTAGTTTGATGAAAGAGCTGACTGTGAGTGCAATTTGACGGTATTTTGTATCACCCACTCTTTATTTAGTCGTAACTGTGTTAGAAATTTTATTTTGACTAACGCGTTAACCAACTACTACTACTACTAGGTCTAACCTGTACAGATCTATATGTTAGAAACTTTGACTT
The DNA here is from genome assembly GCF_964275005.1 of Diadema setosum. Taxonomy (NCBI): domain Eukaryota; kingdom Metazoa; phylum Echinodermata; class Echinoidea; order Diadematoida; family Diadematidae; genus Diadema; species Diadema setosum. The sequence goes on from NC_092702.1 coordinate 19,224,657, forward strand.
CACTCGATATTCAAGCAACCCTCGCGACGCGATCAACGCGCAACTTTTGGTATTTGGCCTAGAAAACTGCCTGTCTGTCATGATGGGGCATGGGGCCGTATTACTGTCACTGATTTTAGTTGCAGTTACTACAGAACTACCCACATGACACAACTGACTGTAGCATCATGTGCTGTGTGCGTAGTGACTGCAACCATGCTGCTGCATGCTGGTACATGGTCCCCGGTGTACTATTGGGGAAGAGAGGGGTGGGGCGGGGTCGTCTGTTTCAGAATTGGGGAAATCCCCTCATTCAAAGTGGGCGTGGTTGGATGAGGTTGGGATGAGGATTTGAAAAGGGTTGGTAAACAGTCTACTAGACACTTTCTACCCCTAGATTGTCTAGTCCGTATTGGGTTGGAGGAATTAGAAGGAAAAGGTCCAAACATTGTGAGTTGTGACTGTGAGTGCATGAATGACATTACACAATGTTACTGAAGCTTGATGTAATTAAAGGACAAGTTCACCTTCACAGACATGTGGGTTGATTGAATGCAGCAATTAGTCACTAGAACACATCAGTGAGAGTTTGAGGAAAATCGGACAATTCGTTCAAAAGTTATGAATTTTTTAACTTTCTGCTCAGTCACGGCTGGATGGGCTTAGAAGACTACTACAGCTTGTGATGTCAAATGTGTACAACAATACAATGAAAGAATAAAGAAAATTCAACATATTTTCACTCTTCTCGCATAACAAAAGAACACTCGACTTCTCTCTTTCAGAAGGCAGGGGGAAATAATATTACCCTGAACATACGTCTGTAACAAGTCAAAGAAATGCACTTTATTCAAAAAGTAAAGTTTTGTGAAATTCTCTTTTTATTTTCCTTATATCATATGCATGTGACATCATACACTGTAGTAGTCTTCTCATCCAGGAGGGACTGCACAGAAACTTAAAAAATGCCTAACTTTGGAATGAATTGTCAGATTTTCCCCAAACTCTCACTGATGTGTTCCACTATGTGCTGCTGCATTCACTCAATCCACATGTATGAAGGTGAACTTGCCCTTTAATTGTGTTTGTGACAGCAAAGGAGAGAATTAATCATCAGCATGATATGTTGTTGCTTGATCCATAGGCCCTATAGGTTTCCTGTAACATGTTTAACATTACTACTGGTACTTGATAGCAGTATTAGGCAGTGTAAGTGGACACATGCATTACATTTTAGAAAATACATTTTATTTGTCATTTATGAGTGAAGAACTCCTTTAAATCCTTTCTCCTTCCTATCACCAGACCTGAATTATTTAGAATCTAGTGCTCTGTTCTTGACCAGGGTATAAAAAGGGAGGTGTTAGAGAAAGATCTCTTCCAAATGGAGAATAAAGAAGAGGTTCTTGATTTTAGTAGTTTTAAGGTGTATATTATCAGAGGAAATGTTGAAATCTTAGAACCTCTATAATATAAATGAAACTTGTTGGTATATGTTATGGAACAAATCCTTTCACTTTTTTCCTTCAGATCTTGTTTTCAATATCTCGTAACAAAAAAAAAAAGAAGAAATATTAGTATCACATTAAAAAAAAAATAACATTTAACCATATTGCAAGCATATGTGCATAATTTTGTTAGTCAGGTTTGGTACCTGAATGTGAAATCTTTTGCTAAGTGGCTAATGCTTTTTACTGCATGTTTTTAAAGAAGTACAATTTTGTATTGATTTTTGTTTGTGCATCCTGTTCCTCTCCTCACTAAATAATTGCTGCCAAAGATATTGAAAGGTACAGTGAACTGCTACTTGCTCAGTTTGTTGTAATTGAGGAATAATGCATATTTGAACAGAAATGCAGTCTTTTATCAAAACAATCTATTAACACCTGCAATTAGAATGCATAACTTCTTTGCAGCACAATTAAAGCAGGGGTACAAAGGAGAGATTCTTGTTTCTTTTCCATCTCCAGCACCTCCCTGGTATAAATATGAGTTCTGTTGGAGATATTGCATCACTCATATTCCATTTATGACAATTATGTGAATTTTTATCATACAATGCCTCATTTTTTTTAAATTACAGTCTGTCTTTTCTTCTTACGTGTTGGGATATATCGTGGGTCAGACTGCAGGGACACACTACACAGGATGCCGTTAAAAACAGCATGCACGCTATCATCATTTGTATTGGCTACACCTGTTGGTCATGTGACTGTGTCGGGATGTCCCAAGGGTGTGCATAAGATCTGCATGGCTGCTCCAAAGGCTCTCCCTCAACTGAATGCTAAGTACGTGAGTCGTGAGTGTACGTGTACGTACATAGCCATATGCAGTCAACACACATTAAAGGACAAGTTCACCTTCATAAACATAAGGATTGAGAGAATGCAGCAATATTAGTAGAACACATCAGTGAAAGTTTGAGGAAAATTGGACAATCGATGCTAAAGTTGTGAATTTTTTAAATTTTTGTGTTGGAACCGCTGGATGAGGAGACTACTAAGGCTTGTGATGTCATATGAGTACAACAGTATAAAGAAAATGTAAAGAAAATTCAACATATTTTCACTTTTTTCGCATAATAAAAAAGCACTTGACTTGCCTCTTTCTGAAGGCAATGGGAATAATATTACCCATAACATATGTCAGTAACGAGTCAAGGGAATGTGTACTTTTTTCAAAAGATGAAATTTTGTGAAATTCTCTTTATATTTTCCTTATATTGTTGTACGCATGTGACATCATACACTGCAGTAGTCTTCTCGTCCAGCGGTGACTGCACAAAAACTTCAAAAATTTATAACTTTTGAACGGATTGTCCGATCTTCCTCAAACTTTCAATGATGTGTTCTACTAATATTGCTATATTCTCTCAATCCTTATGGTAATGAAGGTGAACTTGTCCTTTAAGTCGAATAAATGCCTAAGGTGAAGGTCTTTCCAAGTCCTCTTCCCTTTATACTCTATTGATTTTAATCCCTCATAAGTAAAATTTTCTGTAAGTTGAAGCTATTTTTTTTTTCAGTCCAAATTGATTCGACTTAGGCAAGGTTGACTGTAGGTTGAATACATTGACTGGCACAACTGATATCCATATTAGTGATAACTTGTATTGACAATCAGTATATCCTGAAAGGGGTTATAATTTGAAATACAATCATCTTGAGTAATAACTATAAGTAGAGTTTGGGCATTGTCATTCTCACTGATATTCTTGTACTCATCATTGTCATTATATGAGTGTTCTCCCTTGTATTATTGTCAACAATGTTACTTTTTTTTAAAAACCAATTTGAATTATCACTGGTATCATTATTATCTGACAGACTTATGTACTAAAACTACTGTGATGAACATTATGTGTGAGGCGTATTTTGTAAGGAGATGTGTTGCAAAGATTATTGGAAGTTTGTTGAAATCATCTGGATGATCTTGCTTTTCCCAAATATTACCTTACAGCATGAGGATTCAAATTTTAGAGCTGTAAGCATAGGCTTACCATAAAGGCATATAAATCAAACCCGTTCAACTGGATTTACTAGTTTGCATACTGCCTGGATGAATCAAAATCTTCATCGATGTATACGTCTACAATGTTAAAAGGAACTTGAAAAATGCATGGATTTTAAAGGGGAATCATACTGATGGTCTAAATTTCAAAAGGCTTGATGTAATGAACACCAGACAGTAAGGCAGGCACAAGTTTGGGTGTTACCATACCCCTATACATCAAGGAGACATGTCAGTATAAGCACAGATCTAGTCAAAGCACCTTTAGCCAGACTTTTAAATAAAAGAAACCATATAATTACAAAATAAGTTATACATGTATGATTAGCAGTTAGCATGAGAAAGAAAAAAAGCACATATAAATTCATCTAGTTTGCTTGTTCTCTGTTTCCTCTTCTTATAGATATGTGTGTATATAATTTTGTGTATATAAAGTATAATGTATATGATCAGTAGTTAGCGTCAAGCGTCAAAAACAAGCTCATAACACATATGGTTAGTTCATCTGCTTTGCTTGTTTCCTCTTTACTGATGACAGAAAAAGCTGTAGTGTCTTCGAGGAGCCCGACGATTGGTCACCGGCTTTGAGAGAATGCTGTGACTGGCTAACAGACTACTTCAAGGATTCCAATTCAGTCCTGGACAGACCTTTGCCACCTCTCCATGTAACAGAGTTTAAGTCAGGTACATGTACTTCAGTTTCTGTTACCGTAGTTTGATATGGGACTTTCACGTTATGCTTGTTCAAATCAGTGTTCCTACAGGTATGGGGTATTTTTCTGAGTCCAGAGATATAGCACTTGAATGGAATCATGGGTATGAAGCTGTGGCTGTCAGAGGGATTTTATAGGTTTGGTTGAGATGGGGAGTTCAGATTTTAACATTTTGGGAGATAGTTAGAAACCATTTAGATGGAATATTAAAGAGCATACAGTTCTAAGACGTATTCAAAATTTTATTTGATGAAGATCTGTTTTGAAATGGCTGAGATATCCAAAAACAAAATAAAACAAAGTGCTCCTCATAAAAAAGGTGGGTCCCACCTTTTCTTAGAACCTCTTTGTTTTGCGATATCTTGGCCATTTCAAAACCAATTTCCATCAAATACACCTTGAATTCCTCTTAGGATTGTAAGCTCTTTCATATTTCATAAGAAGTTTCTATTTTTATCTCACAAAAAAAAGAAAAGAAAAGAAAAAGAAAAATGGAAACAATGCTCAATCTAAAGCAAAACTATACCATCCCTTTCGGGCACTCAAGTCCGTTGGTTTATTGCATTTTATCCACAGTGATACATGTACTCTGCAGTAGTCATGGGAACCAAGCTAAAAAGACAGCCAGAAATATTGTTGTCATGGGATTGTAGATTTTGTACACTGATGGTGTCAGGATATATATTGGAAAACATTTCCACCTGAGCAGGGGTAATGATAGAATGCCCCTGAAGCAGTATATATAAACTGCAGTGGAAAAAGTAAAAGTAGCTATGGATGCTAAACATGGCTTGGCTGCAACTTATTCTCAGGGTAATTGACATTTAATTGCCTTACTGTATTGGTCTTGATTCTCATTCTTCTCTTTTTTTTTCTTTTTTTTTAAGTGACTCTTTGTAGAATGAATGTGCTATTTCATCAACCTTGCAGCATAAGTGTCTCTGTAAGGCAGATGGGTATATACGTGTACAGTCAAATCTCTCTATAGCGACTGCTAAGGCAGTTTTGACCATAATACAGTAGAAGAGCTCTGACTTTACCACCTCCTTCAGAAGACAGGGAGAGTGATATTACCCTGAACATATGTCAGTAGCAAGACAAAGGAATGTGTACTTTCCATAGAAAATTAAATTTGTGCATAGATTTCATATGGTTGATAAATTTTGTGAACACCATTGATGCTTTCTTGTTTTTCTCTTCACAGAAATCATATCCATTCGATAGATTTGTCATCGGCAAGTGTTTTTGAAGCAAAAACAGACTTTGAAAAAAGTCTTCCTTAGCCAGGCAGCCCCCTTTGAGAATAATGGCTAACAAACTTAAACCTGTTGCCGACATGTTAAAACCCCCTGTGGACCTTGCAACACCCTGTATTATGATATTTTATCAGTTATAATTCTCATTTCCTCAATTTTGTTATGTTTGTCTGCTTGCTTTATAGATTCCTTCTCATCTCGAGTCTGGGAGAAGATGGTGATGGACATTCCTGTTGGACAGACGATGAGCTACGGCCAGCTGGCTGCTCTGATGGGCAAACCCAGAGCTGCCAGGGCTGTGGGTGGGGCAATGAGACTCAACCCCACCCCTCTGGTGGTCCCCTGTCATCGTGTGTTGGCTGCTGATGGTAAACTGGGGGGATTCATGTCGGGGCGGGGACTCCACGTCAAGGAGTGGCTCCTGAAACACGAGGGTGCCAGTTTCTGAGGGCCTGCTTCCCAGCCAGCATATCAACCTGGGTCGCTACCGCCTACTTGAGATAACAAAATATTGATCTTCACGCCAATTCTGTCTTATGCTTTTCAATTATTGGTAAAGTGTATATGGATTTATTACGACAATCAGTTAATAGAATGTTGAATTCTGCACATGATGATCATTGCTACAGTCTTGTCAAGGACCCGTCAGTAAGAAACGGAATATATCTTGAGCAAATACATGTATAGGCTTTGAATGCTATTTAGTGCTGCTCACTGCACCCAGGTTGACTTCCCTCGAGTTCAACCTTGCCTGTCACAATCCTCTGCTGCAAAATACAAAGAAGGTATTCAATCCTTCTGTATAGTTGTGAAAAAGAATAATTTTCAGATGAAACAAATTTACATAATTTTGTAGACCTTAGAAAACTCACATTCATCTCAGTTTAGTGATTATTTTGACCAACTCTCTTTATACCCAGTTATTACCCATGGAAATGTAATGCATGCTGTGCTTTATAATCTATTTGGATCCCAAAGTGACTGGTGAAAACAAAAGCATGTTGATATGCCTTCAATTATGATATGCATAAAGATATACAGAATGGGTGCAGTCAGTTCATTCATAAAATATAAATACATGGAATCTGCTCTAGAGTAAATTAAAAAAAAAAAACAACCTATTAAAGTTGCTGTCACACACAATATAACATACGATTACATTCCATGACAATGCATGCCAATATTGATCTAAAGCTTCCCTTGTGTAATATTCACACAGACACACACACACACACACACACACGTTGAAGTACCAGATATATACTAGCAATTAGTTTGTTTTGTACATTTGGCACAGGAACATGCCTGTGTAGATATAGAAATGTTGATGGAAAAGAGATTTAATAGATGCAGATGGAGATGTGTATTAACCATTGTAATACAAAAGACACTTACGTGTTTTAAAGTACATGTAGTACCATTTGTCAAATATAAAGAAAAGTATAAATACAACAGTATTGAAATGGGTCATCATGTAATTAAATTTATAATATGTATCAGTACTGGTATAGAATGATATAAGTGAAATAAAAACTCACCTTTTGCCAAAATATTTTAACTGCAGTATTACCTTGATATGTATTACCTAGAACGTTAAACTGTTTTTATTTTTGTTGTTACATTTATACTCAAATTGCTTGTACAATGTATTTTGAACTTCAAGCTCATATAGAACTATTCTGCTATCTTTGTTTGTTGTTACTTCCCCAGGTATTTGACAAAGAGTAACTCTACATCTCCATTTCTTTGGTCCAGTTACTTTGATGTTCTTTTGAACACTTTGGTATACTGAATGGACAGAAATACTGTCAGTATCTGTAGCTGAATGAGCGATGATGAAAAAAAAAATGACTGATAAATAACATTGATGTGCCCTTGTAATGTGTAAGTTTGTGTAAATGCTCTGCAGGCACTAGCTCTTGTTTTTCATGAAACAACTGGTATGGAAACCATCCCATGGCTGGAAGTGCAGTTGTTACAAATGGGTCAAGGTTAGAAGGGCATTTCTGTCTCTCAATGACAGTGTGTGTGGACACCCACATAGGGGCGGATCCAGGAATTCTGTAAGGGGGGGGGGGGGGCACAACTAATATTTCTGGTGACACTTCTGGGTTTCATTTCATTTTTTTTTCTTTTTATTTCTTTTGTTTCTAACGAAAAAATAAAGGGGGTGTGCGCCGGTTGCGCCCTCCTCTGGATCCCCCACTGCATATTTGTTATACATTGTGATACTGAATTTTCGAGGTTGTGGGGTTGGTTTTTATGCCTCTGCAACAAAGTGTCACAGAGGCATTACCTTTCTATGCTGGGGACCATGGGCAGTGTGTACAATGCTGCGAGTTTGTCTCTACCAACAGACACTCGAGGCACACAAAGGGTTAAACATTTATATTGGCTTTGGAGTTCAAAGTGGAAAACTTCAGGAGGAATTCCACGACTCACTATAAAACATGTATATGTGCATATAGTACATTGCCTTTTGCCAAATGGGCGATGCTGAGACAGCTGATTATATCTTTCATGTTTTTTCTTTGTACGTTTGTATGTGTATTCAGATCAACTTGCTTTGAAAGTCCAATAAAACATGCTTTTATATGCCACTTTGTCACACATCGTATGAAACACCTACAAGCGTGATATGTTTAATAATTAATGTACATGTACATGTAGAAGGCAGAGATATGGAAGTCCGTGGCCTGTGGTGTGATAGAGATTGCTCAAATTGAGGTAAATGGCTTTCTGATTTTACAGTGCACTCCCATTATAACAAATGAGGTTACAACAAAGTAATAATTCAGGCCGCAACATTATCCAGTGTATGTTTTTTATTGTGTATTTGTTCAGTAATATGAAATTTCAATAGGCTGTATAACGAAAGAAAAGTGTCAGTCCTGAGGACTTCGTAATGATGGGAGTCCATTGTACTCTATTTATCAAAGCCAGTTTGGAAATGCCATGAAGTTGCACTTCAGAATGATGGTCCTGCAACATCCACAACAATTCTATAATGATATTTGGTGATTTTCATCTTGGCAATTTGCTGTGTCATGCTTTATCAACATTCTCCTTTTAGCAGAGTTTTCATGAATATGAATTCTGACATTGCTACATCACATTCATTGAGTACTGCACCTTTAGATAGCTGCATCTAAACTTAGAATTGCAAGAACAAACTTTTTCAAAGGTTTCCATGCATACCCCTATTACAGCATAATTTCAGAATATGATCAAACTTCCTTTCCTTTTTGACACATCAAGCAAAAACATCTCTCAGGAACAAGCTGTGTTATTGATACTTTATATGACTGTATGAAATCTGATTAAAATTATGCCAATATTTCATCTCCTCAAAAATGTTAAAATGACAATGTATAGATTTTGGCCTAGATATCCATGAGAGCCGATTCCACATTTAGACAGTTGCCCAGCAAAATTACACACACCAACTCAATCATATTTCTTGATGTTGGTTTTATTCAAAGATACAGAAGTTGCTTGCAAGCCATTGGTGATAACATACACTGTATACACTACATAGTACACTGTATATTTTGAGGCATTTTCATCTTCACAAATTTTGCAAATCAACAAATATTCACAAAATTAACTCACAAAAATATTGTCTCCCACATCATAAATGTCGGGTGCTACATAAGCGCTTGCCCGATTGCCTGGGGCAAGTGAAATTCAAAGTCAGGCAAGCATTAAAAGTTTTGAAGCCACCTTTTTTCACTTTTCCCCCTTGAAACCCATGAAGTCAACCATACAGACGCCCAAAGATAATGACCATCTAATGATGCAACATGCTTTAATTTCATTTCAGGAACTTCTCAACACTTCTGTGGAAAAGCCCCAATACTATGCAACATCAGCACTCGATCGAACCAAGTTATAACTCCAATGTGTTTTAAGTGTGTGAATCAGTGTGTGCTGTTCGTTCATATGACTGTTTTATCAAGCCCTGACTTAAAGTGATTTTCTATATCATTTTCTAATATTTTTTACTTTCTTTTCGGGCAAGTAAAACTCTTGTTCGCCAAGTGTTCTGCAACAATATGAAAATTTGCTTGCCCAAACAGGCAAGTGGTAAAGGAAAGTTACACGTAGCACCTGCCCTGAAATGCACTATACAATGTACATCATCTCTACGATGGGAAATCACCAAGTCTTCTTGTGAATTAGAATGCTATGTAATATCTATTCCCATTCCATCATTGTGGTTCTCAATCACAAATCTGTCTTCCAAGTGCAGTGCACTTCATGTGGTGTACTGTTATAACAAACACGGTTCTTGTTACAACAAAGTAAAAATTCAGGCTCCAAAATTACCACCTAGATATCTGCACGAAGCATAATAAACACAAATGTTCGGCTATAAAGAAATTTCGATATAACGGGGGAAAAAATAAAAGAAAAAAGGTCCCAAGGACTTGGTTACAATGGCAGTGCACTGTACCAACTTACAGAATACATGGCGTCTACAGCATCGCATGAGTTTCTATGGTGACACAGATGCACAAGGACCAAGTGACCTGATGATAGGTGAATAAAGCAAATGTTGGGCACTGTGTCTGAAAGTGTTCTGTGCATGCTGCATGCCCAAATGCTGGCAATACATGCTTTACAGTCTTGCTCTGATTTCATCATCGCATTCAACTGAAGTTGGCTTTGCTCATCAGCGCAGGCTTCAAGGTCCAGCCCAATCAGTTCTCTGCCATTTTCATGTCCTCGTCCTCCTTCTCTTGCGACTCTTGCTCCTCTTCTGCCAAAGTTCTCTGCCTAAATTGCTCCCAGGCAGTATCGGATGGTAACACTGGCTTCCCTGTCCTTTTGATGAGGAAATTATAGTTCTTGGGGTTATCCAGGGCCTCCTCTATTGCTGCCTCCATGGTCTCCATGGTGATGAAAGATTTACTTGCCTCCTAATCACATCAACAACAATGACAACATCAGAGTTAGAACCACTGTCAGGTTTTACTATGTATTAATGATACACATGTGTGAGTTCCTCTCAAATCCATTGGCACTTTATTCCCCCAATCAATGCACACAATGTGCACCATTTCATAAAGCTCTTTAGTACTACATTGTATAACATGTATTACTAATATACAAATACTACATATCTTTACTTTTATTGTAAGTTGAAATAAATGCAGTTTCTATGGCAGCAGTAGCCATGCAGCAACCAATCAGATTTGGTGCTGAATACGCTTGAAAACGAAAAGACATTCATATGCCAGCCAATGTCTAGATGACAGTGATCCACAAAAGGGATGGCGAGATAACTGAAGGCTTTTTAGCTAAATGTAACCTTACTGGCATTCATATCTAACTTTGCTAAAACCTGCACTGATCTGTTGCTGTGCTTCCAGTGATATCAGCCTTTGAATAACAACTTTTCTCAAGGAGGGGGATAAATTCTCTGCTAAATCTCAACACTTTTCGTAGAACATAATATCATTGCTCACAAGACGATCTCCATACCTTTTCACGTTGGACCAGTTCTGTCAACCTTTCCACCTCTTCAGCTTCCCATCTTTCCTTCTCAAGCAGCCTCTGTAGATTTGCTTCTTCTATCAATCTGGCCTTTGCTGCAAGCTTCTCAGTTCTGCAATCACAAGGAGGTGGGGGGGGGGCAAAATGGCAATACTGAATCAGTACACGTATATGATATGAATTGAGATGAAATGTGCTCCCTTTGAGACATGAAAACTGGTGGCAAGTCATGCACAAACTAGAGGACATTGGAGAACTAGCAGTGAGCCAGAAGTTAAGCCTTGAAATAAAAAACTGCATGCAATGCAGACATCGTTTATGGTATACCATGGAGCACGGTAGCTCCATGGGTATATCATACATGTACTAACTTTCACCACATTTACAATGTAGCCACATACATGTACGATTACCAGGTATTCAAAGGTCCATAAAAGCGATGCATACCAACCAATGTTGAGTTACATCAAATACTCGTTGGTAATTCCGTGAAGTTGGGGCACAAAGTGTTACATTTTAGCATAACTCAATACTAATTATGCTATACATATATTGTTTATAGGTTTTACATTTGTATTGAGACCATACATTTTCCTGGAAATTTTGTGCCATTCAGACTCAATTTTGATGAAGTTATTAAAACAATATATAACGGTGTCCTGTAGCATCATGATAGTTAAAATCTGGTCCTAAAAGACAAATTAATGCAATTAGCTTGACCAAAATTTGATATAATATGCATAATTACTAGATTAGTCAGATAGCTAAATATCTTAACTCTCCTTGCCACAGTTTTACTCTTACAAGAAAATTACACAATGTGTCACTATGCTACGCGGTGTCCACCAAATGTAACAAAAAAGGACACCGCATGGCATCGTGATACATTTTGTAATTTTCTTATAAAATTAAAACTGTGTACAGGAAATTTGAGATATTTAGCTATCTCATTCATATCTTGTAAATGCATATTGCATCAAATTTTGGTCAAGCTAATTGCCATAATTTGTCTCTCAGGACCAAATTTTAAAATATCACGATGCTACATGGACACGTCACGATGCTACAGGACACTGTTACATATTGCTTAATAACTTCATCAAAATTGAGTCTGAATGGCACAAAATTTCCAGGAAAATGTGTGGCCTCAATGCAAATGTAAAGCCTACAAACAATAAATGTATAGCATGTATTGAGTTATGCTGAAATGTATTTTTTAAATATCACGATGCTACATGGACACTGCCCCAACTTCATGGAATTACCCATATACACATTTCCTGGGATATCAATGCTTTGATATTGCACACATGCATCACCATCAGTTTTAGAAATGAATTGAAACAGTGATTGGGAGCAAAACCTGTGGCACATTGACCCAGGAGACCATTACCCCGTCTTTAATAAGATGGGCTGATTTGCTATATTAAACACACATTTCCCATAGACACCTGCCCGAGTATACTCCGGACTAGTCTTCAAAGGGATAAAGATAAATTACACAAACAAACAAATGAACAAAACTCTTCACTAATACCTTTTTGCTGCAATCCTTGCATTCTCTTCTTCATTCCAGAGGAGTATATTCCTGAATTCTTCTTCCTCCTCCCTCTCTACCTGTTCACTTGACAGCCCTTCAGCCGTTTCTCCCTTCTTCCTATGCAATTCTTCGGCAAACATTCGTCTGATGGAGAAAACCCAAGAAAATGTTTGAAAGCAACATTTTGAGAATTGATTTTTGATAGGCTGACAGTTATGAATAACATATGATATACAATCAATGACATCACAAGTCAATTGAATATTTCCAGTCAATAATTACAAGATATGTAGCCTGTAGATGCTCCATGGATGAGAGCCATTATTCTGCAGGGATGTCAGATAATACAAACTACAAATTATACAAATACAACCGCAGCAACCTTGATTACACTGAACATTCTGACATACCCTGGTACAGAGCTACACATCTATCTGTGACTGATTGATGACACAACAATGTACAATTGTAATAATGGCTCAAGAGAAATATGGAGAATGCATTCCATTTTCTATAAGCAGGGTGTTGCTACATCAGTACATGTCAGAACCACAACCACAACTACTATCAGAGATATCTGAAAACAGAAACATTCATTATGAATGTGTTTCTACTGAGCGATGAAAATTCGAGGTGATGCGAGGCGATGCGAGGTGATTCGCGGCGATGCGCGGTGACACCTCAAATTTTTCCTCAGTAGAAACAGATCAGGTAGTGGCCGATGTGTGGTGATGCGAGGTGCTCCGTCGTCCACCTTTTGAGGTGGTCGATGCCTGGTGATGCGAAGGACGATTTTCAGTAGAACACACTGGGTAGCGAAATTTGTGGTGTACCGGAAGTTTCGAATTATTGGGAGCTTTCGCCCCGCGCTTTTAAAATCGGTTCATCGCACACTCCGACACTTGTGTACACAGCGACAGTAGTTTCGCGCACACATCATGCCTCGTACCAACTCCTACTAAATACATGAGGTGGTACATGTGAATTGTGTGCATTCATCTTCTATTGTTTGCGTGCCTAACAGCCTATTAGTATTATACTACAGTACATTATACTCTTGACTTTTACACTGCGTTCATTCTCCCATAATATCGTATCGTCTCGAAGTTGTAGATTCCTTAATTCATTTTCGTTGGAATATTAACGTTAGTATGTGGCAGCCCCGGGAGAGCATTAACTGGACCCTCGACCTGCAACGATTCCTAATAACCAAGTGGTAGGAAATGTTGGTGAGGGGCATTTTGGACGGAAAGACTACTATGGCAGAAAATGGCAGAGGCAGCGCGTTCCGATATGTGACCTGAAAATATGTGACTTCAAGATTCACCGCATTTAGCACGTCACCTCCCATCACCGCGTAGTTTATCGCTCAGTAGAAACAGCTCGAGTGGTAGTAAAATACGAGGTGATGAGGGAGACAAAATTCGCGGTGATGCAAGGTGATGCGAGATGCTCTCAGAAGAAACACGCTCTATGATACATGTATTACCAGGAATACCAGGCAGGCAAATTGGGTAGTAATAATGGTATCAAAACTAACAGATATAATTTTATCAATCAATGACATGAGACTTGATGCACAATCCCGGCCCGTGACCTCGAGGAGTACTTTAGAAGAAGAAGAAGAAGAAGAAGAAGAAAAAAAAAAAAAAAAACGCACCAAGGTTCAACCTCCCATGCCAAAATTTTAGATTCTATAGTAAATTTGAAATGTAATTATATGTAATAAATTCAAAGCCATTTTCAATCTCTACAAAGTAAATTTAACTCATGAATTGCAGTAGACTTTTAGACCTAGAGTAAAAGCCCCAATTTTTGGACACTTTGCAATATTTGTTCACCTCAAATTAATACTCTACAAAATTATATCTATAGTAATGTATGTTAAATATATCAACCTACTTTTTCCCAATATTGATTTTGTTAAATAGATCATAAAATTTCACAGAATCCCCAAATAATATCACCTTGTCAATTCCCCAAAATTCGGACAGCCTCTCCAAAATTCAAACACGCGCGCAATGTCAATACGCATACAAGGCCGCTGAAAAATCCATGCGCGCCATACCTTGTCGGCGCAAGGTTGCATCGGGGATGTGGCACCCATTCGTGTCCGAATTTTGGGGACTCTGCACTTGCATTCAGCCCCTGTACATGTATTCACTGCATCGGCACATACAGAGATTTTGTTTTTCTTTTGTGTTTTTGAGGATACCATCACACTCTGAGCTTGCGATAAGCGAAAAATCTCGCAACAGAACGGCATAATTTTTCAATTTTTAGCGCTTTTTCGGCGACCCCGATTCTTTACACAGGACCTAATTCGCGCGCGCTTTGGAAAAGTTGCGGCGATTCTGCGTTTTTAACGGCAAAATTTGGGATTTTAGATGGGATTTTTGGAGGTGACTCAGGCACTTTCCTGTGGTGAATGAGTGTGCCAGTATGTAATATTGTGAATGAGCATTATGAAGTTAAATTCAGTGCTCGAACAACTTACTATTACTTTAGTCAATAAATGTATTAGTAAAGTCGTACGATATAGTGATTGTATGGAGCATTTGGCTTGCCGTAGTCATTCGTGCGGTAATTTTTCAAACGAAGGCGGCGATGAATTGGGGAGCGCTGCAAAGAAGTGGAGGAAACGACCAGAAAACAGGAGGAAACAGTGGAAGAAGTGAGTCAAAATGTTAACTGATTAATCCTGTATATATTTTTTCCAGATTGGTTTGAAAACCAAGCTGGAAAAAATAATAATAATCATTTTTATGCGGGGGGAACTGGGTCAAAGTTGCGTTGAATCGAAACGATTCAAACCGTCGCAATAGCGTATGTATCATCAATCATGTCAATAGTGTCTGTCTAGATTTTATATGAAGCGAAAAACTGACCCAGCAAATGTCATCATTATTTATAAATGAGAAGTTTTTCGCGGAATTTAATAGACAGACTTGTCGGTCAATGTTTAATAGTGCATTAACGTACAATTGTAAGCGTCGGCGTCAGTTCGCGAAAACAACATGTCACGAAAATGTCTATGCCTATGGCCTCATCATTCGCGAAAATATCTGTACGCAAAAATATAAACAGCGTAGGCCTAGAGGTCTCAGTAAGACAGATAACATGAGGAGTAAACCAATGGTATCTATCTCTTCACACTTTCACCAAGTTCACGGTGGGTTTGTTATCTGACGTTGGGACATGTACGGGCTGACCGTACAATATATCACTACGTCAGACAAAAAGCCCACCGTGGCCGTGAAGAGACTGATCTAGGACTTTACTAGGCATCGGTCTCTCTTCTGTACATGTAGTTCTACTGTGGTCTGTAGACCACTATTCATTTGGTTATGGCTACATGTAGCACTTCCCCTTCAGCTGGTAGTAATTGATCAAGGACAAGGTTGTTTAAGTGACATAGATAATTGGTAATAGATTACCGAATAGATCTCAGAGTTGTCTTGTAGTGAGGCAGTTTCTCACTGAAGAAAGCTTGCTCCCATGGATCCCTCGGTGTAGGTTCCCTCACTCTTCCCTCCTTTGATTTAGCCTTGGGATCTGTCCGCCGTTTTCTCCACCGAATCTGTTGAAGCTGTATCGACGTTCCTGCGTTGACTGGTGCCCACAGACGCTCGATAGCTCCGGCATGCCATAGCGAAGTTTTCACTGAATTTAGCATTCTGTTTGAGAGCAACTATGCTGCGGGAAGGAAAAAGGGTCAACCAAGTAGAGTTCTATTGCTTTTCTGCTGCCAAACCTTTGTATGTTGATTGTTTGGCAATTATGGAAGACACGATTCGCTCGGTCCGCGGTGAGCGTGAGCAGCATGCGTCGGCGGCGAGTGTGCATCACAGAGTAAGAGTCAAATTGGTAAGAGTTCTGTGGTACACATGTGTGCATGGTTCCCAGGGCCTAATGCATGCGCGCGCTATATGAATGAGGTATCAGAAAGTCGACATATAAAATACCGCTTTTTAAACCGGCCATTCGGCACCACCACCGTACCACGTCGCGCTGATATACTTTTTAGTACAATATGCAGGGCTCGACACTAACTTTATTTTTCGGTGGCCCGATGGGGCCACCAAAATCATCAATTTCAAATTTTTGGTGGCCCGAGAGAAAAAATTGGTGGCCCGGAAAAAAAAAAACATTGATAAAAGTCCATTTTTTTTTAATAAGTCGCACACTCACTGCATGCACTGATTTCCGGCGCAAGGAGTTACGAATTTATTGACACACTTTTCAAAAAATTTTGGTGACCCCAGGTGGGACACCAAATTTGCCCTTTTCTGAAATTATGTGGCCCGACCTTCATTTTTGGTGGCCCCGGGCCACCGGGCCACTGTTAGTGTCGAGCCCTGCAATATGTATTACTAATGTTTCCATGCCAATTCGTTCCTTTTCTAATCAGGCCCGTAACTAGAATTTTTAGGTGGGGGGGGGGGGAGGTCAGAATTAAAAAAGTGGACCACTTCCTGGTTTAATCAGCTGACAAGCAAAAAGTAAAAAAGAAAAAAAAGGCATCACCGCAATCGGTGCCACTATATACAAGCCTCCTTTCATTTTTTTTTTTCCAAACGGGGTTCCACCACTCATTTTTTGTTCTTTTATTCTATTTTGGCTACTGGCAAACGGGGGGTTCCGTGGAACCCCCTGAACCCCTACCCCCCTAGTTACCGGCCTGCTAATGTTATATTTCCATAATGACTTACAGTTTTGTTTGTGAAGATATGCTACCACGAGTCACAAACCTATGATTCAAAATACATTAAATTGTCACAAGGTGCAGTTCGAACTGATGTGTTTCCATTATCCAGTTCTAAAGGACTGAAGTCACATCTACTGAGTGGCTTCTAAAGTACGGGCTTGAACGCGAAGTTATTTGACTTGTTTACTGACATGACTCGATCCCCTCTCCTCCTTTGAAAGAGGCAAGTCAAGTGCTGTTTTGTTATGGTAAAAAAGTGAATATAGTTAGGTTAAGTTTTCTTTATATCGTTCGTTGTATTGACATTAAAAAAAAAAAAACGTAGACTTATCCAGCAATGCTGCCCAAAAACTTATAAAGATTTGTAACTTTTGAACGGATTGTGCAATTTTCCTCAACACTGTCATCGATGTGTTCAATTAACATTGCTCCATCCACTCAATCCACATTTATAATTATTTGGGTGAACTTGTCCTCTAAATAACAATGAGTAAAATCACGATGGGTATATATGAACATCTCCTCTTGAGTCTCAAGCATTTCTTATCAATAACTATAATTTATATTTGAATATGTACTACATATTTTATTAGTATTTGAGATGATCGTTAATATATATAGTGCCATCATATTGTATGCAATAATTTCACATTTCCATATGAAGGTACCAGGACATCATTAAAAGGATAAATGCAACAATGATGGTGTTTCAAAGGAATGAGAGAAGACATCTGCATGCCTGTATCTTATATGGGGCAGCTTACGTGACACGCCCTGATCTCTTTGGGACTCTAATGAAATACGGTGTCGCGTTGTCATGGGGCGAACCAGAAGTTCGTCGAGCGGTCTCGATCTCTGCGCTGCGCACTCATGTTCAATAGTTACGTAATATATAGACAGCCATACAGGTGATTCGATTCGAACCTTGAACCGTGTAATGATTAGTTAGATCTACCAGAATTCTACATCACCTTCCTCCATATCGTCCGTGTAATGATTTAGATGTGTATTTTGAATTCAACTCTTTAGCCGTGAATTGCTGCATTTTCTCTATCCTGGTTTTTATAATTAGGGAAAAGTGTGCACGTGAATCCAGCGTTCGGAAGCAGCAGCGGCCGGTGGTGCCCCGGGGACGTTGCACGGTGCAGCTAGCAGCTGTACGTCGCTAGCAAACAAGTCGTGCTCGGGGGGAACTCAGCTCAGGCAGGCAAACCTTTGTTTAACCCACCTCCCTGACCTTGTTATGGCAGTACCTACGGCTACGCCTACACGAATATCTCCTAAGACCTGTGTCGACTTCCACTTGCTAGTTTGGAGTGTACATATCGCATCTACATGCTGGATCTGGATGTTGTTCTCCTCAGCTGTGAGCCGTGACACGAGCTTTTGAAGATCTGTAATGTAGGTTCTGCTGCACTGGGAAGTAACTTCAAGCTGCTGAACATCAACTTATCAAGCAAGGTGTTGATGACGAACGTTAAATAGGGCCTACTGGCTTTTTTTTTTCTTAATATCCCCAACCACGGACCATCCATACTCTGTGTTCAAGAAAAACAGTTCTTTTACATATTCTGTCTCAATTTCAACCCACACCTGAGAAGCTGTGTACCATTGCATTGGCATACTGACATGTGTCTGCTATAAATTTCAATGGGTATAATTTGCTGAGAATGCAAGCTAACCATGGATAGAATTTTCGGATTTGGATATAATAGGTTCTGTCAATTACAGGCAGATTCCTCGAATAAGCAAATTATAATTACACACCCAAAGAAGCTAAACTTCTCAGAAGTAAAACATGGAGAATGCAATGTCTTGCAAAGCAATAAAAAAGGAAGCACCACCCCATCTGCCCTTCATCAGCATTCCACTAATGGTGATTGTGGCTTGGGTGGTGGATGCACTGCTGAATCTGATGCAAGGAAATTACAGATGAATGAATGCACGGAGGGACATGCAACCAGAACTTTAAACAGTGATCCTTCAGGACCTTCATTACATGACGTCATTGCTAGTTTGAAATGGAATGCAGTTGCCCTTGGTTTAAATGGTAAGCAACAGGACAAATATCTTCCAAATAAAACTTGAAGGAACTCTTACCTCCAGATCCATGCATTGTAGATTGGGTAAAAGTCAATACTCTAGCTTCCCTAGCTAGTTAAAAATAGTGTATAAACACTCTGATGTTGTATACAAACAATATGCCAATTTTGTTGTTGTTTCTAAGGATTTATTTGTCATTTCCCAAAAAAAGTTTATGCCAACTCATTATTCAAAAAATAATTTTGATTCCACAAGGTTTTTCCTACAATTTTAGTAAATCATAAAGGTTCATCATGAGATTTATAACTGCAGATACATACATCAAAGCGAGCCTCGGTTCGAATAACCCAGTAGACTCAGTACTGGTCAGCCCGCGGCTTGGTATACCTTTAGCAGTGGTAGTAACAGGGTTTGTAGTCTGTCGAGGTCAAGGGGTACGTCGATGCCTTTTTTTTTTTTTTTTGGTAATTTTACCTGATCCTCCAGTAATATGTATAGGCCCTAGAGAGAATCTTATGGGCAACCATCTTAGAAGAAGTTGTATGCTGTAATTTGCTCTGCACAAGATTACAGATACCAATGTTTTTATTTGAGACAGTAGTGAATAATATTTTTAAAAGATACAATGTTGGTAAAATGTGAGAAGACTGTAATGCCCTATTATCGTTTTCTCTTCAGGGGGCTTAGTGCTGGGGTGCTTGTTTGGACAAAAGGATTCTGTACTTGAACTTTCTTCCCGGAAAGACATTTCTCCGTCCAGAGATTTGTGCCTTTGTGAGGACCGCCTGTTTTGCATCGATCAGCATGATGACTGCTATATCCTGGAACTATCTGATGCCACAGGAGCAAGGCCGAAGAAGGTTTCAGTCTACAATGAAGTCAGAACAGCAGGACAGGATAGTTTACACTCACAGTCCCACAGGATTGCAGACAAGGAGGGTATAGCAGCAGTTGGGCAGGTGACACTGGGTGCAGGTTCTTCCACTCTACCTGCAGTACCTCGCTCTGAACATGGCCTTCCTCAGACTAGTGATAAGAAGACAGGAGTCAGGCATTTGGCCTGCGGTGACTCAATGGTTTTATGTGCTCTTGGTAGGTGTTTGCTTTGTTTATCATATTACAGTCAAACCTGTCTATAGCGGCCATTCAAGGGAAGCGAAAAGAGTGGTCATTGTAGTCAGATGGCCACTACAGGCAGGGTCTTTACCGTGACTTTTCTATTGGGGGGAATTGAGGTTAGTGGTTGGATACGGCAGGTGCTTGCTATGGCACTATTGGCAGGTTTGACTGTACATAGTGTACATATTATGAAAAAAGTGGCTTTTAAAATATTAAAACAAAATAATAAAGCTGGGAATATCTGAAACCTTTTAACTGTTTTTATACTGTTGGTATATTCAGTACTTGAAGTTACAGAGTTGTGTGTACTGTATTTTGTATTTTCTACAAAGAAGAAATCATTTCAAAAGGCTTTGCAGGTAGATGTCCTCTGGATATCATTATTTATGTAAATTACTAGAAATGCTGACAATGAAGCTTATAATTATAGAAATAATGAGGATGTAGGAAATTAGCGATGACAAATTGAAGTTTGTTATTCTAGACAATAGCTATTTCATATGAAGTCTTAGTCTCAGGTATATTAGAGTCATGATGCATTGAAATGCCTGTTAAGTATTCTTATTCTGTGTTTTGTCTCTTTTTCTTTTTCTTTTTCTTTTTTTTTTTGGGGGGGGGGGGGGCTGACTTTACCCGGCATATCAATATCATTCACTTTGATGTTTGATTTATGATATCATCAATAAATATTTTAAGACTGAGTTTCAAGATTTAGTTTGCCCATAAAGATGGAAGAATCTGTCAATTGAATCATCAGTGGGCCTTCTTTTTTCTCCCCTTTAGATCCAGATCGTCGGGCAGGCAGGATAGTGAGATCAAAGGAAGATGAGTTTGTCGTCCATCACTTCTCGCAGCCCCTTTCAGTGAGAGCGATTTCCTGTGGCAAGGAACATGGACTGCTCCTGGTTGATCAAGGCTTGGTCTACTCCGTGGGCTTGGGTAGGTACGTCAGGTAGTCACTCGGTCAATTGTCACCCAGTCAGTCCAAGTCCAACAAATACTTATATTGACTACTGTATTGCGATATATAATGATCATGCTTTTGATATACACTGTACTTTTGTGTGATTGTGGACATAGGTATCTGTATGCTATTTATGGTAGTCATACTAGTGTTATACCTATTCAACTGTTCTACACAGCACAATGTGAAATGCTGCCCTCTAGTGTTGAGTGCCAATACGGTTATCCAGATGCAAACATTGTCAGGGCTAGTAAACAATCGTTCGTTGTCATGATTCCCACCTGAATACACCATATCTGCCACAACAAGAAAACACGTCTGCCTTGGATATATTTTCCTTTATTAGACAAAGTTGAGTGTGCAAGAATTTTGTCACAAGGAAGTTTAAATAGTTGTTTTTGTTGTTTTTTTTTTTGTTGTATTTTCTTGTCTTTACTCTTAAAATTGATATCTGTTGTCTAATAATCATTGTGGACAAACTTTCTTCCTACGGTAATGAAGCATACTAGAGTGCTTGGCAATATCATTTGTATTTCTTCTCTGGTCAATTTCAGCCGGGGTCAGTTAGGACATGGTGACACGGACAGTGAGAGAGAACCCCGACTCATTGAGGCCCTAGGCTGTGTGGGCGTGACATCGGTCAGTGCAGGAGGATGGCATTCAGCCTGCATCAGTGGTGGGTTCACAAGGCAATAACAGATGACAAGAGATGTTTGTAAGGAGGGGCAGGGCAACATAACTACAGTGGACTCCCGTTATAACTAAGTCCTCGGGACCGGCAGTTTTCTTTCGTTATATCGAAATTTGTTATGACCGAACAAATATACAGTAAAAACAAAGAGTGCATAATGTTGGGGCCTGAATTTTTACTTCATTGTAACCGGAATTTCGTTATAAAACTGTGTTCGTTATTGTGGGAGTGCACTGTAGTGCCATTCAGTGGGCCATCCTGTTAGGAACAAACAGCTGTCATCAGTAGTGTGTTTGTTTTGAATGGAACTGCCTCAGGGGCATACATTTCCTTCTCTTAAATTCTCAGACTCCATACAGCACATTATTGTTGGTGATATAGCATCTGGCATTTTCTATTCGTGGTGATGTAACATCCTTCATCTGTATGTGTATTGACAGAGTATGGATGTGATTCCCATAAAGTTGAATGTTTGTAATGTTGCAAAATTAATTTCAATGGTATCCCACCGACAAGACTACTTAGCTTTCATGTATGATAAAAGAAAATACCATGGCAACAAGCAGGTGTGAAGAAAATGACAACTGCCATTGTGAAGGATTTATAGAATTTATAAATGTTTGTCTTTTGAAAGGGAAAGCAATTTCATCGTTTTTAGTTGAATGAAGCACAAGCCCACTTGGCAAGATACTTAGATCACATGTTTAGAGTAGATATTCTCAGTTGTCTGTTCAACCCAAGTTGAACAGCTTGTATGTGAAATACTCATAATATCCTCAATAAGCACTCATTGTGTGTCAAATTTATGCTCATCTGTTTTTGCTCATTTGATTAGCTTGGTGCTGATACTGAATAAAAGATAAGCATGCACATCATGCTTTTCTCTCTGACAGAATGTCATTTTCCTCATTACAATTATCTAGTTTCCAAAGAATATAGTTGAATTTAATACCCAGTACATCAGAGCATCATTATGTAAAAATGAGCGATTAGTTTTTCACTCCATCGTGAGAACTCTCTACAAGGTAGCACCGTTGCATTAAAATACAAAATTCATTTTATATCAAAGCTTCAAAGATCTGTGTGTATGTGTAAGTTTAATAAGGACACATTACCTGTGTATAAATAAAGGCACATTACACTGTACCTGTGTGCAAACAAGTGAGATAACACATGTAGTGTAAGTGTATCAAAGCACAGCAGATCTAATGTAGATTGGAAAACAAAGTGGCCAACCAGCCAGAATTCTTGTGTGTGTACTCAGACATAGGTGACCTGTATGTCTGGGGTTGGAATGAGGCTGGTCAGCTAGGGCTGTCCCCCGAAGCCGAAGCAGAGGAAGAGCCCGGGGCTTCTCCACCCCGTTCTGACCACTCTCCATCAAGAGTGACCTTTCAGATGGTTCCAGCCATTCTAGATTTGCCTGGAGGGGTGAACGTGTCAAAGGTCAGCTGCGGGTCGAGGCACACGGCTGCAGTGACTTGTGAGTATCAAGAATAGTGCTCTTGTATTGCTGCAGATTGTTAAATGCTAAGAATCTTGCTTTTAAGACTGACACAATTGGGAATGTATTGTTGATACTATCCTAATAGTAAAATGGTATTCATTTCTGCTTGTGACTTTGTTTTCTTTCTAGAGATTTTAAGAAAGATACCAATGGCACATATAATATATTTTCATCACTTCATGCTCTTTATGACACTGTAATATGAAATAAATATGTGTCTTGTAACATAAAGGTGATGCAGATTAAGGGGAGAGTCAATCAGTGGGGCTACCTCTAACTTTAATTGTAAATGTAGTCATCTCTAATGACGAATAAAATTCAGATTTAAAAAAAAAATTGCCTTTCAACTTTACCTGTTTTCTCTTTAAGCATTTTTTGCCTCCAGCTATTTTGGCTTGGACTAAGGCACCTATATTCTATGTGTGCTGACCATTTTTCTTATTGCAGATGATAAGAGGCTCTACACGTGGGGTTGGGGCAAGTATGGACAGCTGGGTCACGGTGACATGGAGTCACAGGATCAGCCGAAGCATGTGGAATTCTTCCACAATGAGAGGCTCTGGGTGACAGACATCATGTGCGGAGATTGGACCACCGTCGCTCAGACGTGCCCCGCCCTGCAACCCATGCCACCGTGACGTCTCCGACAAAACGCTGTGATCGATGCATCACGCAACTGATACTGAGCTCCGTCATGCTGTATTTGTTTGAAGTTGGATAGATATGGTAGAAAATACTACAGTTGTATTTTAGCAACCAATACCAACTTTCATAAGCAGATGCAGCTCGTCATGCAACCGCCTTTCATGCCCCGCATGTTATTCAGTGCTGAACTTACCCTTGTGGAGTAATGCTTTTTGCAACCTTGGTTTACATCTGATTTTCAAGTAGTGCAGTTAACTCTTTATGTGCCACGTTCGCACACCCAACTCGGGTGACAGCGTGCCAAGTTCGCATTTTCTGCTCAAATGCACAAACCCGCCCAAACTGATCAATAAATTGCCAAATGGCACAGGACAATGAGAGCGTTTCTTGCGTTTCCATTCCTGTCACATGTAGCGTGCGTTTTATGTGGCGATTGACAATCATGTTGTGTTCCCGACAGGATTCGCGAGTAAATTCTAAGTTTCTGTCACTGTCTATGGCACATAAAGAGTTAAAAGAAACCAATTTTACATGTACATGTATATGTGACTTACCTATCACAGCCTTCTGAATTTTGTAAGTGTGACTGACAGAACAAGTCCAATCAGTGTTAAGTGACAATAGCACAGTAGGTAACAATTAAGCAACATCGACCACCTGGTATTTGTTACTGTGAAGGCTGTGAAAGGAAGGAATGCTCAAAGACAATATCCTTAAGGTTTTTGTCGCAAGAAGTGTTTTATTATGTCACTTTGTTTCAATAACTGAAGTTGAACCAAAGGTAAATACAAATTCAGATTAACAGAGTTATTAAACCAAAGCTGACGCTCATGTGAACATTGAAGTTACATTAACACAGATTAATGCTAACTCAAATGCCAAAACAAGTGCAAATGCTCTTTACCTGAACACGATAGCAAAGTGCAAAACTAAGTAGCACAATGCAGCTAACAATGCAAAGTTTTAGGCAGAACATGTAACTCACGATCACCTCTGCTTTACTAGAGTACACTATTCTTGCAGATGTGACGCTCATACCACTGGCATAGTAGCAAGCGGGCAACATTAGTAGCTGACGTGAAGTTTGCCTCTGTCTCATTACACCTTTTGCAGTGAGGCAGATAGTTTACTGACTACATTTTTCTGCTTCTTGATATCACCTTCCATTTGTTTGGTTTTCTGCCTCAAGGCATTTGATTTTGCCAGAAGTGTGAAGTTGTTTTTCTTTTCAACTTCTTGTCAGCATCTGTGGTTAAGTGATACAAGAGTCTGCTCCAGCTTGTTGAGCTTCTTCCTTTCTTCATTAAGTTCAGTTTCTTCTGCAGCCCTCTTTTGCAGCTTGTTCTGCTGCAGCCATTTCCTCTTTTTGAGACAGGTGGGTCATGTACCTCGAATAGGCATGATTGCATGACCGCAGCAGCCCCGGTGTAATCTGAAAGTCAGCAACAGGAAGTCCCGAAAGAGCGACAGTGTCATAGACCATACTTTGTGCCACCAGTGATTGAGTCTTGAGATATCAGTATGGCGTCTATGCACCTGACAGCTCTTTCAAATGTAAAATGCCTGAGTGCACAGGCACATTTAATTTAATGTAGTTTCATTCATTTTATTTCACCACTGATAAAAATGCCCAATCAGCAAAAGCTGTTTTTCAATGGGGCCATGAATGAATGTACATGAATCATGTTAACATGATAAGAAATGATTTAGATAAAAACAAACGAAAACATCAAAATTTGTTGCACTACATCAACAGAGTGAAAAGTTAAGCTACAGTCACAAAGGTTTGTAAGAACAATGCATTTGTATGAATGTCATTGTTAGTACGAATTATGGAGTTCGTAGAGATTTGCAGATGGGGCACAGATTCTTATGGCCTTCTTACGAATTTCGTACAAACGCTGTTTAATTCGCAAGAACAACTTCAGACCTTTAAAAGAAACGAAATGATTTTCAGATATACAGTGGCCCTAGAATTTGCATGTTTTTCGGAAGAATGCCTCGAGTTGTTCTTTCGTCAGACTTACGGCCATCTTACCATTTCTTTTTGTCGTAAGATGGTTGTACATGCAACTCACGACACTCTCAAGTCATTCGTAAGAAGATTTTACTTTTTTGTTGTTGTATATTTTGTCAGGTTGTTAAATAGATGCTGCCGTGTCCTGTCGTCTTGATGGTTCTCCCTCCTCCTCCTCCTCTTCCTCATAATCTTCCACCGCCTCCTCCCTGTCACTTCAGATATCCATCATCTCTTGAGGTTGTTGCTGCAATTCTACCCCTCTCGCTCCTTCCTCCTCATCTCCCTCCTTTCTTTTCTTCCCCTTCCCCCTTTTCCCTTTGATTGCCTTCCCTTTTGGTCCCATATTTAACAGAGATGCTTTGTGGTCGAACACCTAGAACAGAGTGAGGATTTGAGCTTCGCGCATTTGGCTTTATACCCCCTAAAATTTAACAGTTGCACAAATTGTGTACCTATGCCTTACGAGTCCCTTACGAACACCTTACAAACTCGAAGAGTTGTTCATAAGAACACTGTACGAATCTCCGTTCGTAAGGCATTCCAACGAAAGATGTAATAGCCCTCTATGAGCGACTTTGGGCGTTCTTACAATCATCATAAGAATTTAAGGCTTCTAGAATTGTCTCTCCACCCTACAAAATCTTGCGTAGTTCTTACGATGTTCGTACGGCCGCCTTAGGAAGAGAGGGTTTCGTATGAAGTTGAAAAAAATTTTGGACAAGACCATTGACCAGGCTACGAACTTACGAACAGTCTACGAACGGTCTACGAATGCTGGTTTCGTACAGCCTTCTTCAGAAGATCTTACAAAATTGTCTAAAAATCGTTTGTACGGCGTTCGTAGCAGTTCTTAATGATATTTGTGACCGAGCCATTAACAATGATTGTCATAACACAAATCTACAAAATTGATTACAGAGTGTACACAAATATAACAAAATATAAACTATAAATATAAACTAATATATAGAAATTAGATTCAATTAAAGGACAAGTTCACCTTCATAAACATAAGGATTGAGAGAATGCAGCAATATTAGTAGAACACATCAGTGAAAGTTTGAGGGAAATTGGACAGTCGATGCAAAAGTTATGAATTTTTTAAATTTTTGTGTTGGAAGCGCTGGATGAGGAGACTGCTAAGGCTCGTGATGTCATATGAGTACAACAGTATAAAGAAAATGTAAAGAAAATTCAACATATTTTCACTTCTTTCGCATAATAAAAGAGCACTTGACTTGCCTATTTCTGAAGGCAATGGGAATAATATTACCCATAACATAAATGTCAGTAACGAGTCAAGGGAATGTGCAGTTTTTTTTTAAAGGTGAAATTTTGTGAAATTCTCTCTATATTTTCCTTATATTGTTGTACGCATGTGACATCATACACTGCAGTAGTCTTCTCATCCAGCGGTGACTGCACAAAAAGTTCAAAAATTCATAACTTTTGAAAGGATTGTCCGATTTTCCTCAAACTTTCAATGATGTGTTCTATTAATATTGCTACATTCTCTCAATCCTTATGTTGATGAAGGTGAACTTGTTCTTTAAAAATGATGTACAAACCAACAATTATTTTTAAAGAACTGACCTATAAGATATCACCGCCCCACCCTCCCAGATCATCTGAACATGAAAATACTGTATGTTATTAATTGATTTTAATCAATAAAACCCCCAAATAATCGTGCTTTTTTAAATTTGCCTATAAGCACAGTTTGCAAATTTGGTGTCAAAAGATGCGGAAGACTCAAAAGAAAAAAGTCATGAAACATCGCGGCGATATCTTTTGCTATGTTCTGACTTGCGTGTAACATAGTGGGGATTTTGGAAAATAAACCTGCGACTTATATAATCAGGGACCACCCCTTATAAGACTTTGTGCATGAAAATTATCATTCTTTCATTAATCCTTTCTGCGACTTTATTAATCTGGAGTTGGTGGAAAAGTTGTTCCGTTGGGTATCTTTTGTTCACCATAGTAGCAGGTTTAATTGTTGATAGTACCCCTTTCCAGTGTTGCACCAAACTCCATCACAATAATCTAAATGGCATTGTATCAAAGTTTTGTACAGTATCAGCGCTTTATTTTGAGATAAGATGTAATCCTCTAAAAGATAAACACATTTAGCAATCTTGGACTTCATGTGTCTGACATGCGCTCCCCGTTCCAAATATTGTCACATGAGCGACATTTTTTTTGCTATTTATTCTGTCACGTTGACACGTAAGCATTCAAATCGAAACAAATCAAGTAAAGTTGAATCAATGTTTTAATAATCGAGTTTTGGTTGTTGGTACAAGGTTGGAGTTTTTTTATATGAAAATATCAAATACAATATAAAATACATGTATAAATAAATACGTAACTTTTGGCTTCACTGCTCTGAATTCCGGGTTCGGGTGTCCACCCACCCCCACCCCCCAACTCCCCCTCAGAAGTTGGTATAGCGCCGGCGTCATGTCCAGTAGACCGCAGATCGTCGGCAGGTTCGGCCCTCAGCTAGCGACGCTCATTCCTCGTACCGGTAGTCGCCCAGCATAACAGTCCCGCTTGCCGACGTGTTGATTCAAGCCTCGTGGATTATGACTGCAACCCGTACTGATGTGTTTGATGTGCTAACCAAAATGTTTCTCAACTTGATATTCCTTAACGTCAGTACTGATACACAACCTACCAAAATCAATTAACATATGGCTCAGATAGAAGTATGCATTAAAATTTCTCCTCATAAAGCGAACTATTTCTACTTACTTATGAGGCGTTTTATCAGCCCGATGTTTCGAAATAGCGCGCTATTTTCTGACTTTGGAAATTAACCCGATCACGAAATAGCGCGCTATTTGATAATGTGAATACAAATTAGCGCGCTAATTGATCGAGAAAATTTCTCGAGTCCAACTCGGGAAATTTCCGAAATAGCAGGGTAATTAATGCGAACTAGCGCACTATTTGATAATGTTCGGTCTGATGTGAATAGGAAATGAAATAGCGCGCTAATTTGCGATCGCGAAAAATATCTCGAGCTTGGATTTTTAACGGGCTGATGTGAAAACGCCTATTAAGACTTCCTAGCACCCAATCATATTCTTGAATATCATTAATCTAGCCTCACACCCGGATGAGCTCGCCTGAACCTAACACAATGATGTAATACGGCATAACTGAATCCAATTAATAACTAATTTTCTTTAAATGTTGTCTGGTGTATCCTAACCAACAGAGGCGTCATTGACCTAACGAACTTTTGGACAAAATCAATGGTTAAAACCACTCAAGACAAATATATTCCTCTCCTGACAAATATTCTTCAATAACGATGCCGAAATATTTCGTGCTTTTTACTCTCTTAATCACATTGCCATCTAATGATACTGTAATTTTTTATCTACCTATGTAAGCCGATTTCATGTGCAAACTAATAAAAATTCACATTTAATTAAATTCAGCTTAAGTTTGTTGCAAGCAACTATTTTGATCATAGCTAGTAAGTCATTTTCAAGGATTGACTTAATTTCAGTTACATTTTTAGAACTGTAATGTATGCAAGTATCAACAGCATACAATGATAATTTCGATTTTTTTTTTTTAACTACATTACCGAGATCATTTATGTATACTGAAAACAGTAACAGGCCCAGTACAAACCATTGCGGTATACCACATTCAACTGTAGCTTGCTCCGATAGTATTCCATTCATATAAACATCCTGAGAACGAGATGACAATTATGACTTAAACCACTTGTGGGTAGTACCCCGTATGCCAGTGAAATGAAGTTTGATGAGAAGAATCTGATGAACTATGTTATCAAAAGCCTTTTTCAAGTCTAACATTACCATGCCAGTAAGTAATCCTTCATCCACATTTTCTAAAACATATTCTGTTGTATTTAGGACTGCAGAGTATAGGTGGAGTGGTGTGGTCGGCAATCCGATTGGTTTTTGATAAAGATTTTTTATCTGTGACATATCCATATGTTTGTTCAAATACTATCTTTTCAAGAACTTTATAGCTACTACAGACATAAGGGAAATTGGTCTGTAATTTTCCATAATTTCTGTGCTACCTTCTTTAAATGTGGGAGTTACGATTGGTTTTTGATAAAGATTTTTTATCTGTGACATATTCATATGTTTGTTCAAATACTATCTTTTTAATAACTTTATAGCTACTACAGACATAGGGGAAATTGGTCTGTAATTTTCCATGATTTCTCTGCTACCTTTTTTAAATGTGGGAGTTACTTTTGAAATTTTCCATTTTTTCTGGTTCATCTTTACTCTTCAAAGATAAATTTATGATATGATGAAGAGGTGCAACTATGCATGGTAATATTTCACGAATTAATTAGACTGATAATATCTTGTCCACAGCCTTTACCCTTGGGGAGACGTTATAACAGAGACCTTCTGAACTGAAACCTCGTGAAAGTGAAATAAATCTTCTAACTGAGACTTTTCCACGTGAGGTATTTCATTCTGTACATTCTTACCTACAATAACAAAGTGGGTATTAAACGCATTTACGATTTCTTTGAGGTTTGTTACGTAGTGACCAGCACCCAATATGACTGAATTGATCAGAGAGTGCGTAATTTTGTTTGGTAGTAAATGCTCGAGTGACGCCCACATCATATTTCGATTTCCATTATTATCGTTGATGCATGATGCAGTGAATTCACGTTTTCGTTTGCGAATGTTTGACGTGATTTTGTTTGTGAGTGATTTGTATTCACACCAATCCTTTTCTGAACAGGATTTTTTTTTTTGCCTGCACTTTTTTTTAAAATCCCTCTCTCGTATCAGACCCATTATTTCAGCTGTCATCCTGGGAGAAATTTTGTTTTTTATTCGGCATTTCTTCGGGGGAGCATGCTTATCAAGTTTGTCCGTGATTGTTTGATGTAAATTGTCACAAGAAATCTGAGAATCAAAACATTTTAAAACATTCTCTCAATTTAGTTCATTAAATTCTTGTTTTACGATATCCCAGTTTAACTTTTTCCAATTTTGAAAATACTTTAATGTTTTTGGGGATTTTTTTTTAATACAGGTGTATTGTTTTTGCCTACCTTTGATGCAGTAAACCATTTAATGATCACTAATTGAATGTTGATTATATATGTATATGTTAGAAAACAAGTGAACAAAAACAAATGTCCATGATATGGACAATAAATGATTGAAGTGGAAATGAAATGAAACGAAATGTGTGTGCGTGTTGTTTTTGTCTATCGTCATAAATTTGTTCTCTGCTGTGCGCAGTGTTCAAAGTTAAACAATATATTTTTGACAGAGATGAAGTGGAAATGAAATGAAACGAAATGTGTGTGCGTATTGTTTTTGTCTATCGTCATAAATTTGTTCTCTGCTGTGCGCAGTGTTCAAAGTTAAACAATATATTTTTGACAGAGATGGATTGGGTATGTCCTGCGTTTCGTGAC